>NC_087515.1:84624261-84721761 GCF_963921805.1 Phalacrocorax carbo | reverse complement strand
GTGGTTGCAGCAGCAAAGCCACAAACTCTGGGTGATTCTCGGATTTGTTCGTGGGTCTATGACGACCTTTAGAACCAAACAAAATCGAGTGCTACTTGAATTAGCTCACACAATTTGAGAGTGCCAGTTTGATCACAGGGGCTGCTGGTGTAGTAGAGAGGGCCCCTGCCTTCCCAGCCACCCCACCACCATGCAAGTTAAAGAGCTGCTATATTGGTTCACATTGACCTCATATCACCCGTGAGACCAGAGAGCAGGATCAGGCATTTCAGGACCCAAGGTCTTCCGTACTTTCTCACATCCCTAGGGTGTTTCTTCCTACATTTGTACAAGGTGGAGGGGCTAGTGGAGGATGAAATTAAGTCAAATCTGGCAGCATTATACCCTCTGAGATTTTCTTTATTCACAGAAGTGAAGTACCTTGCTCAAAATCTCTGAGTACCTTAAGATCATGTGCTTGAAACATAAGGAGTGACCTTATACTGACCATCAGTTGGTTTAGTATCCAGTTTATTGTCGAGTTTAGTAACGTTGTTGAGAGGATCATCTACTAGTAAGGAGAAATATGCACTTTTTTTTCTAGTTTAAGATCCTTCAACTTGAACTAAGTTGTGCAAACATATACTGAGACCAGATTCAACAAAATTTGATTTTTTTAAATCCAGAGAAATTTCTCCTAGTGTGTCATGAATGAAGAATATTTCTATACTCAAGAGAAATTTAGTGCTTAAAGAAAGGAAAATGTTCATCACACTAAGCCTTGGTTTATGCTGATGCCTTTACACAGTAGGGGATACTCCCACGGGCATCAGTTTTCCCATGTAGCTCTGGTAGGTGAGAGCGGAGGAAGCGTTCAACAGCCTCCACAGTGTGTGTGGAAGGGGATATGTGGAAAACCATCCTCACTTCATCTCCCATCCGGAGCCTCTCTTCTTCTGATGGTCCAACCAAACCACAACCCCTTTCCTTTTCAAATTTCTGTTGTTACCTGATGGGAGGATCTGGTAAAGAGGAATATATTTTCTACTTACAATATGAAGCCATTTTCAGTGCTCATGTCTTAAAGTATATTTATTTTCTGAGGGAGACCTCATCTGATTACTTAGTTGTGAAAAACTACAGCCTTATTTTAGATTTTTTTCAATATTTTAAGAAAATCGCCTTCCTTTTTTTTCTCTGCCCCAAGCATCACTCTTTTCTCTCCACCTTTAAAAACACTAAAAAATGAAGAGCAGTGGACGAAAGAATGAGAACAGAGGAGGTGAAGAAAAAGCATTAAGCCTGAAAAAGAGTAAAGCTGGGAAGAAAAATAAAAAATCAACATTTTTTTCAAGAAATCTTTTGATTTTGAATAAGGGATGTATTTCAGTTTGGAATTATGTTCACTTCTATAAAATAATTCTCGAAGTTAACTGTTGTGTGCTAAAGTGGACAAAGGCTTTAATTTGCACATATTTATAAACTGAAACAAATTTGGTTGTGCTGCAGTTTGGCATGCAAGTTCATATCAGAGTAATTTTTTTAATCAGTTGCTTTGAATAATTATTTAGGTTTTTTATCTTAGAATGACATGTATCCGTTGTTGTTTATAATTTTATAATCTACTTTAAGTATGCATTTATATCTCTGAAATAACCGGATTAGTTGTCTGGATCTGTAGGAGTTACTAATGAGGGATATTCTAAGCAGATGGAAAAATTCAGCTCTACTATGTCCAGACTAGAAAAATTTTATTATTTTATCAAAATGGTTAATGAAAAAATATATAAACTATTCATGTGGTTAAAGAACAGAGTGAAAGAAGGATTCAGGTTTAATGCAGTCCTGTTTTGATGACATCAAACTTTAAAGGTGTCAGAATAACTACTGTATGTTGAAGGAGATGTGTATATCAATTTCTTGAGTGTGTCACTGCTATCCAGGTGCATTAAACATAGCTGATATGTTTAAAAATATGTAATTGATCATTACACGATTCTAACTTAAAATTTCATTTGCAACATTTGGAGTCGGTATGCATAATGTCAGATGGTTTGTACTCTGTTGGTTTATGGCAGTTATCTCAGTCCAGCTTAAAGTCGTTAGGTAGGAGGGGGAATGTGTCCAAGTGGTAAACCCTCCCACCTGTCTTAGACTTAATTTTTCAGAGAGACTGAATTGCCCTTTGGGTAGGTTTAATACTTCCTGTAGCAGAAAAAGGAACCTAGAGGACTATGGCAAGATTCAGCTCCCGTTCACAGACATTTACAATTAAGGTTCCTAAATCCTGCTGCAGTTAGGTTTCTAACAATTCTGTTGACATATGTGCTAGGTGTTAGGCTATCATTAAGGCACATTGGTGTATAGTCACTAGGGACTAGAGAGCCATTCAGCTCACCATAATGCATATATCGTACTTGGTAATTAATTCTTTCTGAACATGACCGTTTCAATGAGGGGCCTGATTCAGCTGCCTTCTTACAGGGTCTAGCAGTATCTGAGATGCTGTGGAATCGCACCCTCTGGAAGCGGGTCTCCTGCAGGTCTTGTGTCATCTTGTGGACCTGTCAGATACATCTTAGATACCTCAGGACATGTCAAATGGCATTAGACACCAATGTGTGGTCAAGTGAACCAAGCCCCATAGTTCAGGGGCTATTCAGTGTTTCTGTAGACGCTCATGAGTAAATATGTCATTGTAGGTGTCTTGAGCTCTCACTGAGTCAAGCCTTTAGAAAGCTAAGATCAGGGGAGAGAAATCCCACTATAATGGCAAATAGAATGGAAATAAATATAATATATTATAATATAGACTGTTCTTCAGCTCAGATGCTACCAACGAGGTAGCTGTGAAAAGAGACGTGATCTCAGAAACACCGAAGGACCATTCCCACCCTGCCCAGGATTTTTTTGAGGACAGTCACTGTTAAATAATACAACATATTCATTTTCTGCCTGTGCCAGAAGTTGCAGACTCTCTTGTATGTGGGTAGATGCCCAAGGATCCAGGAGGAGCAGAAGTGTGGAGAGAGGCAGACTGACTGGAAAAGAAGAGCGTGGTCAATAGGACCTCACCTTTTACTCACTGTACAATGAATCTCAAGCTCGGGAAAAGTGTGTCAAGAATTACAGCATGAAAAGGCATCTTGTAGTGGTAGTAAGAGTGCCCCATTCAAATGTCATCTAGCTATTTATTTTTAATCTTTCATTTCCCATGTTCAGTGTGGCGGATTAACAGTTAGATAATTTTCCATCCCCTGCCACACCTTCAAGGAGTAAATACTCTGTATTTACTCTGTATTTACATATTTACATATTTACAAGGAGTAAATATGCTGTCTTAAAAGAGCCTGTATTAAACATCTCCTTTCCTGTTGAAATTTCCTTCACAAAAACTTTAATGTCCATTTATGTTAATGATACAACTTGTCAAAACTCCCCTCTTCCTGCATGCTCTGTTCCACCCTCCTTATTTTTCCCCTTTCCTTTCTCACAGTAATAACAAAGGTGTTCTGATGTTGTAGGTTTTTTCCTTATAATTAAAAAGAAAGGAAATGGCAAAATAGCACCTTCAGTATAGGATTTATCTTCATGATAGAGGAACAATTCTTAAATTAAAAATAGCACCCACTAGTGTATGCTGCTTAATGCATTGCTTCACAAATCTAAATGCTAAATATATATACATTTGTATCTTTGCCCAGGTTCTGTTAATTCTTGGTGACTACCATGGGGGTATTCTGGACTAAACTAGGCAAAAATTTCAATACTTCTTTGTCATTATGGCCTCCAGGTTATCTACTTTAATATGGGAATTATAGTATTTGCAGAGAGTCACAATTTAGATATGTATATAAATACGTATCCTGAAGTATTGAAAATTTTATCTCATAGAAATATGATCTAATTTACTTCTAGTTTCAAGGTCTTGGAAGAAGGCCAGAAAAATAGGGACTCTGTTCAGTTTGTTGGTAGAACGCAAGTCAGTTTGCAAAACCAACAGTACTTTGTGATGGTTTGAAGAGTGATCACTGTAGGTAGGTATGCAAGTACTTTCTATTATAAGTGTTTATCTTATCCTTATTACCATAGGATATAGTAATAGGCACTAGTAGGATATTACCACATCCTTATTAGTGTTCACCTTTGGGATAATGCCCTCCTTGGTCCTAAGCAATCATAGCTTGGCATTTTTGTTTTTTTTTCCAATATGTCATCTATCTGGAAGAGTGAAAAAGAGCTGTTAGTTTCAACTTAATATTTTGTAACAGAACCGAGTGGAAAGAAATACTCAATGAAGAAGGTAGGAGAATGTGATTTCATTTTGGAGGAACTGCTCTACAAGCAGGGCTATACTTATTTTTCAACAAATCAAATATCCTACATGTACTGTTAAGGCACAGTACAAAACACTCTTTACTGTTCCTGCTGACACCTGATGAAGTCCTCCATGGCTGGATTACCAGAAGGGTTTGTGTCGTAAACTCCTGTTGCCGTACATTTACAACTCTGTGAAGCCCTCAGTCTTTGGGCTGAAATTGTAACTATTCATGGATGCTCTTTGCAACCAAGGAATTTATTTGGGAAGCTTCAGTGAAATCCCTTCAGAGTTTTTGAATTATGGGAGTGTGCAAAACATACTCTTTTTCCTTTGTGTTTAATAGGCAGTGAAAACAAACCAAAACGAACAGAAAATAGCCTGCTTTTTCTTTTTTTTTTTTTTTTTTTTTTTTTTTTTTTTTTTTAAGAAAACTACAGCAAAAACAAGTGATAGCTGCTGGGTTTGACTTGGATGAGCATTTTCCTTGTCCAGGACTGTTCATTCTGTTCTCAGAATACAAAAACATTTTAAAAACAAAGCAGTAAATGGTTTATAAAAGATCACTCTTTTTAGTCCAAGGTCTTCTCAAATTAGTACTGAAAAATGGTATTTTTAAAAATGTGTTACCATGTTTTAAAACCTTAGGACATTAGGCAGGTTAGTTTTTAAAACACATTAAGAGGTTGAGGTGAATCCTAAAGGGAAATCTATTAAGTTATTAGTAGAGCTTATTGAGCTTAGACACTTTTTCCGACATTATTTACCTTTTTCTCTTCCTGGCCTGAGGCTTCTAGAAAGGCTGAAGGCAGCTGATTTCAGATAGCTGCTGTGTGCATAAAGGGAAGTTTTAAGTACCTGATTAAACTACTTAAAGCAGAACAATGATCTTCAACACTGAAGAATCTGAAAGGTTAGCTGTATATTAAGACTTCTAGATTTTTGTCACGTAATGAACATTTGAGATTTTGACTCAAAAATAATAGGAAGCATCTGCCGACTACACAAAATAGTTGTAATGGCATGAATTATTTTTTTCTTTTGTTTGGACAACCTTGTCTTACAGAATACTGCCAAAAAACAGCTTCAGGAAGGATAGGAACACATTTCTCTCCCATATAGTTTATTTCAATAAGTGAGCATCAAAGTTAAATGTTATACTAAGCTAAAATAGTTTTTTCCTTAAATAAATTATATACATTACACACACTTAAATGTCATTTAAGACTGCAGTTAAAATTATAAAGAACTTCGGCACTGGAAAATATTTCCTTATTGGTAAGGTCTTTTCTTTTTCTGACTGCATCTACATTTAGTACTGAACATGTAGATCGTTTCCCTCTAGAAGCCATGACTACTGTTTCTCTAACATTTCCAAAACAAGTTTGCTTTCAAACTACACACAAAGCAAATATAGGAAAGGAAGGTCAAATCCGGTAGAAAATAATTAAGGTGCATGTTAAATAGGCAATTTTATGCCCAACATTTGTGGCTTGGTCCTCAAACTTTGTCACAAATTTGTCTAGTTACAGGCACTTCAGGTTTCATTATTTAAAAGATTCTGGAGAGGTTTAGTGACCTTTCCTATTCTCAAGAAAAGCGAATGCGTACTTTAAAATGCTTCCTCTGCTATCTGGTGTCAGTCTCCACCACAAGGGGCTAAATTAATTTTATAAGCCCGAGAACATTACGATGGATACATGTAAGCACTTCTGCTGTCTGACAGTGAGGCTGGCATAGTTCAAGGTAGAAATCTACTCATGCTTTTCTTGTGTGAGGCTTTATAGACATCATAGTCTCTACTAAATTTACACTAAGTCACACATCCACTAAGTTTTAAGGCTAAGCTATAGCCCATGGGGAACAGAACAGATTTCTTATCATAGATCACATAAACTCCAATAGTACTAAAAAACATTCAAGGGCACCTGCGTTGGTTTACACCACATTAATATTTCATAGATATGTTCTATCTTTAGAAACAGGCCTAGCTATCAACTTTTCAGATGGAAAATCTAAAATTTCCTAATTTTAGAATATTGTAATTTAAAAGATAAAGAACATAAAGAAGTGTTAGTGACTTATAAAATTACATCCTTGGAGATATTTGGATCTTGACTGTACAAAATCCTACATCATCTGATCTGTGTTAGTTCTCTGTTGATTTGGGAGGTTGCACCACACGACTTCTAGAAGTTGCTTCCAACTTAAAACTATTTTAGCCTGCTACACATTGGAGAAGCTACTTACAGTTGGTAAAATCTAAAATAATGGCAGCAGACCTTACACATTTATGATGAAAGTGGATTATGCTGTCCGGGGCTTTTCCATCCACCAGTGCATCACCTGCATCTTGTGTATGAAACAAAACATCATCTGTGTGGTTTTAAAGCCTGAGGGAAACATTATGGTCACCTAGTCTGATCGATCCCCTGCACCCACTTGTTTCTGGTGTACTGGTCATCCCCAGCGTTATCAAGGTGTATCCAAATTTGTGTTGATGTCTTTATAGCACCTAGTTAGAAGTGAATATGATACTTTTGCCACTGAACTCCAAGACATCTAACCTGAAATACTACTGTATGCCTCATATATGTCTTACACAGTCCTACATCTATGTCAATAAGGAAAATAAAACTTCATTTTCTATAGATAGTAGCTCGCCTGTGACCACTCACTAGCCTTAGGGGCTACAGGAAGGGTCTCTGGTATAGCCCATATGACTGGAAAAGTGGTTGCTGCTATGCAAAACTGAGGGACTTCACAAGTTGTGCGATGACAGGAGTCTGTTTTACATAGAAGGAAAGTTTGGTGGAGGCAGCAGAGGAACTGCTGGGTCAACACAAGACCTCTCTTGCTCAGAGGACCTCAAATCAACGTTTTCATGTGTATTTGAGACGTAATTTTTAAATTTTAGACTTAATTTTATTATCCTATTCTATCAATATTTTTTTAGAACTCAAAGTACTTTATGTTTCCCTTAAGAATAGATACACTTATGTGCAACTCAGGTAAATTAAAAATAGATACACTTATTTACAAACTTAAACTCAGCTGAATTAAGTTTTGGTTGAGAATATTTTGCATCTTTGATGTGGCATAAACGTTGCCTTCTGGTTTTAATCTGCAGAATTTAAAAGTATTTAGAAATACCGTTTATACCTTGCAAATCAGCTTGCAGTCGGAGACTGTATGGAAGTTCACTGCGTTTTGGAAAAAATTCATAGGTAATCAGAAAGCAAGCCTGCAGGACAGGGTTAAAAGAAACAAATACTCATCTCTAATGTTTTTGGCAATTCCTGATGTTAGAAAAACCTACCATGGGAGAAATAACAGCTAGGCTGAATTGACACGTGAATTGGAATGGCTAAATTGCTGTTATGTTTTGGGTGGGCCCTTCATGCTTCTGAAGTTATAATGTTTTTATTTAAAGACTAAATTGGATTTCTAGGCATGTATGGTATACATCAATTTAAAATTATTGGAGTTCTTCATATTGTTAAGAGTGCTTCAGTTTGAAAGAGTGAGGCTTTCCTGCAAATGCCAAGTAAATTGCTCTGCAAGTCCAGAATCTTTGATCACCTCTGAATTGAAATGCTTGCGAAAGATGCTGTAGTGTTCTAATAATTTTACAGCTCTCTCTGATTCGTATGCCTAGAACCCCAATCATTTCTAAATTGAAGAGCTCTCATTATTTTCAAGTTTTATGTGCAGTATAAAATGATTTAAGATTATTCTCCAGCTTTTCACTTTTTATTTTGCAAAAAATAAAGCTTTTTTTTTTTTCTTTTTTAAAGACCAGCTCTTTCCTCTGCAAGTTGGGAGACATTATGAGCTAATTCAAACATTTCACGTTTAAAATGGAAATTGAACCAAATTCTCTCCAAATAGCAATGATGATGGCTGGGGGAAAAAGAAGGAAAAAAAAAAATCACTGCCTCAAAAGCCGAGAAAATACAAAGTAAGAGGCTGTCAGTGATCCTTGCTGGGAAAAGTGTGAAGAACAAGAAACATATTGTCACTGTTCAGATGCGGTCAAGGTGAAGTGGGGAGACTGAATGAAAGATACAACAATGTGACAAAAGAGAGACACAGATCCATTTAGTCTTGGAAGGAAGAAAGCAGGAGGCACAGAAGGCTAGTTCACGTGTTGCTTCTAAGCTGATTTTTGCTGTCATTTTATCATACAATTTCATAGGGAAATGATGTATGCCCTTTTGTATCTCCTGACTTTGTCTTTTAAGGATAACAGTTAGTTTCTTTCTCACTAGTGACCTTCTTCTTTTTTAACACATGGCAGTAGTATATTGTTTATAACTCACATATCTTACTGAAGAAAACTCTCATCACTATTGCATGTTAGCAGTAGTCTTCTCTTGTGTTTCTTTCCAAACACATGCACTGGATAGTCTTTGTTCCCAGTGGCTCATGGTTTAAGAATAAACGAGGGCAAAAAAGAAGCATTCTGGGGGAGGAAGCTCACCAGCCAGCCGGGGATCCCTACGGTCGCACCTCACATTGCCACAAATTGCACACAGAAATCACCCTACTTACGCTTCTCACCTGGAAACCCTGCCTGCAGAGCGAGAATGGGGTCCAGATAAGGCCTCCCCAAAAGAAAGGGGAGAAAATTAGTCTAAAAACTCTTATCATCTACATGGAGTTGAGTTACATTGACATACAAAAAGAGAAAGGGATTGGGGAACCCACCTGCCATCGTGCAGATACTTCAGCAGCAAGGCAGAAATTGGTGTGGAGGCAGGGTGAAGAAATAGCACAGCAGAGCAGAGGAGCTTTACATGTTTCACCAGTGTGTTACTAAGGAGGTAGCCTGGAAATATGTGGAAAAATCTGAAGATTTCCGAAATAGATGTTGAAACAGAAAACAGGACATGGTCCATCATAACTTCATCACTTTCAATCATTTGAGAGAAGCAAAATGTAACCTTTGTGTGTAATAACTTCCATTGAAAAAGTAGGTCTACATTCTTTGTTATTTTACTTGTTAAAAGCTGTCAAGCACCTCAGGAGATCCTCTGATGAATACAGCTGCTGTGGTTTTGGGCACTGGCTTACAACTCTCTGCCCTGATGCTATTGTAATGGGACTTGTGAACCTTTCCTGCTACACCCGTTAACTACATAGCATATGTTTATGTCTATATAGTGAAGAGTTTATGCTCTCTCAGAATGTGAGTTCATGCTAGTGCAGTGGCTTTACAGCTGGAGGGAAGGAGGGTGGGTTCCCTTCAGACCACTGCTTTCAGAGATGTAGCTTCCAGCAGAGGGGTACGGCTGATTTCATAGCATTTTGAAGCCACTATCATAAGTTCAAATGTAGCTTCCAAAGTGCAAATTGAGTGTGGAAAAGCTTCTTATTTAGAACATTAATTTCTCCAATATTTCCAGTGAATTATTCATCTTAAATATATTTATAAACAAAACTTACAAAGCTAAAAATGTAATCTCAACATCTGTTAAGAATAATCAGGCTCAAAAACCCTTCTGGGACTTTTTGTGGCAGGTACCTGCACCTATGGGGAGAATGATTTGCTTCTTTGCTGCTGTACTAGGAAACATTTAGTGAGACTGGTATTTCCCTTGTTCCTCTCTACTTAAGGCTCCTCATTTTTTATTTTCGTGCAGTTTTCTTTCTTTATCCCTACTCCTCATATATCTAGCTTTATTATCCCCTTTTCCTTAGCTTTCCCCTGAGCTCACGTTCTTTCTCACTTTCCTATTCCCAGCCTTTCTGCTATTCTTTTTCTTTTTAATCCTTTCCATCTCTCCTGCAGAAACTCCCTAGTGCAAGTCCTTCATAAGCTTTCTTACCCTTCTTGTGGTTTCTCACTTCTGGCTGAAATCTGGACCTTTTACTGAAATTCCTGGAGGTGCTTCTGACAAGAAAAGTTGCCAAGGTGTATTTGCCTCTGGTTTAAACATAGGGTGATTGCATTTCAGCTTTCTGATTACTTGAGATTTTGAGAGATTTTTGTGGACAATCTCTCTGATTGTGTACTAAGCAATGCTTAAACTACAGGGTATCTAAATAGTATTCATGTCATTTTCAAATTTGCATAATCAGTGGTCTCAGTCAGCAATTAGTATTTCACTAATGTCCAAACAAACATAATTTTCCAAATTATACAAAACAATCAGAAATTATATTTTCTTGGGTGCAGTGGTCTGATGGAGGTTATCAAATAGAGCAAACAAAGGTGGTGGTTTTTTGTTAGTTTGAGGATTAGTTCTCCTAGCAAGTCTTAATTTACATAGGTATAAAAAATAAGTAAGTTAAGTGGGTTTTCTAAGGGTATATCTTAATATTATACAGCTTGGTGCTACATAACACCAAAAACTTGATTAATATTTTGCACTGATTCTTTTTTTAAGGTAATCTTTATTGAAACTATTCCAGCAAGTCCTGAATTTTGTGATATAGTGTTCCAAAAGGTGGGTTAAAAAGTCAGTTGGTCCATTAGGTGCATTGGTGCATTAGGACTAATGTAAATTGGTGCATTAGGTCCTTGAGCTGTTGCTCCTAAGAATTTGTGAAAGACAACTGAACTAGACCATGTTGCTTTAGACTGGTTCCTCCAGTCTGCAGTCCCTCAGCTTCAAAAGCACCAGAGACACAATATACTGTTAATCACTACTGTTGTGCGTTCTGTTCAACAGATTGAAATTTGCTGTTTTCAGATATTACACACCAGTACGAAACCCGTTATGTGTGTTATATTTCACTGTGAGAGTTACACTTAATCCTGGCTTGCTGTCTATAGTTGTTTCAGATACATTTATAAAGAAAGGTCTTCCTATGGGATCTATAAATCACACATTACCTTTTAGCTATGCCATATTTTAAAGTAATGTTAACATGCTAAAAGAAAGGTCTGTGTATTGTTCATAATACGCATGACTTTCCTTGCTGTGTAATGTACAGAATAAACCATATACCACCCATACTGAAAGTGGTTATTAAATATGCTGGCTCAGTTTACTAGTAGCTTTAATACACTTCTGTAACGAGGGGCTACTTGTAACATCAAAGCATGGGGAGACATTAGCTCTTTCCCTCTATAGCCTCTGACCTGAAAACTTTGCTTTTTATCTCTGTATAAAAGGAAAATATTCTTTTCAAAGAAGCCTAGCTAGAGTGTGGATATTTTCTCCATTGTAGAATAAGAGCCTGTGAAAGTAATCTACAATTTTTCATCTTTGTTCAGAGTATTGTTTCTTTTTGGACATTATGCCTCTTTGAGACTGAAAACTTGCTTTCAAGTAATAGTGACTGGGAAGTGCTTTCTAAATCCTGAGGTACTTCTGTTTTCTGTAACCCTGTCAGTCTGAAGAAAGGTGACTGAACATTTCTATTCTTAAAAGAAATAACGCGAGATATATTGTGTAAGAGAAAGAAAATCAAGTTTAAGAATTCGTACTCAGAATAATGGGTTAGACTCAAAGACTGTTAATTGTACACAGGGTTTGTAAGGGAGCCAACATCTGGCAAATCAAAACTCTATTTTACCTTGCAGATGTTTCCACCTATCTTTAAAAAAAATCATATAGCAAGTGATCTTTCTCAAGCATATTTGGACTTTTAAATCTATGGGTTGGATCATCTTCGCTTCTGATTTTGTATGCATCGGATTTTTTGTGTAATCAAGCTTGTCTTGTTTCAGTACAACATTTTAGGATTCTTGACATTTTGGCTTTTAGATTCTTACCTTGAGCTATCTCAGGGAAGACTTGGTCTTCAGAAACAGTTAAGTACACACTGTCGGAAAATTTGGCTGATGTATGACTTGCACAATTACTTTTGAGTATCTGATCCCTTGTTCCCAGGCAATCACAGGGAACAGAGCACTGACTTTCCTTAGAATCCTACAGAGAAACAGAAGAAGGGTCTCAGTTCTTTTTCTTTAGTTATTTATACTAAGCCTATTTTAAAGGTGGGTTTGGGGTTTTTTTTGGGCCATTGCTATGGCTAATGTGGTGTCTTATTTTTCTGCATTCCACAATTCATGGCTTCTGAGATGGCATTAAGCAGGATTCAGTCTATGACATTTAACTCACAGCAGTGTTAAGTCAATGATTAAGTCAATAATAATTCACTGATTTCTTGGATGCTCTACGTGGGCCTTCTTATAGGTGTGAATAGTTCTGGTGAGGTGGATTTTTAAAATTTAGCCTGGACTTAACTGTTTTTCTACACACTCTCTAAAAATTGCTTAGCCACAGGAAAGGTGGCACAGTCTGATTCTGATGTAATGGCATAATTAAAAAGAAAATAAAGCTACTCAATTTACTCTGTAAGATTTCATAGGAATAAATAAGATTCAGTCTTTCTTCTGCTGGAAACTAGCTGGATCACTTGTTTTGTTTTTTAATAGAGGTACAGAATTTCATTATATTTACAGAAGTACAGACTGGATTATATTTTCAAGCATAAATATAAATATAATTATTTTAAAAACATTAGAGAACAGCATTAGTATAAACTTTATAAAGTTTCCCATTGCATTTTTTTAATGCACTTCTTTTCTTCTTTGGCTTTTGAACTAAGCAGAGAAAACCTTTTCCTGCAGAGTTAATTTTCTTAATAGGATGCACATATATGTCCTTAAGTTATACATATTTTATCCCTGTGTTAGACATAGTAGCAAGTACGGTCCTAATATACTTTCCAGGAATCTTGTAAGCAGAAAGTAAGATGGAGAAGGAGAGAACAGGGTTTGTGGTTTGATTTTTTTTTCCAGATCGTCATAATTAAAAATTTAGAAAATTCAAAACATTTTTCAAAATGTAAATGTAAGTAAATTATGTATTGCACTTGTCTAGATAGTTAAAATAATCTGAAACCTTCTGCCAAAAATGCATATTTTAGCTTGCATCCAGCTAATATGCCAGCTTATGGTTACTTACGTTTTACTCCTGTTTGCTACAGGTGAAATGGGTGAATATCAGACAGCTCATTATAGAGACAAGCATGCTGCGTTCCCAAAGTAGGATGACAGAACAAGTCATGGTACGTATTGTAATTTCAGTGCTACAATACATCTTCAAGCTGTCTGAGGTAAAATGCTTACTAAGCACTGCATTGGGGCTGTCAGAGTGCTTCATGGGGTGGTAATTAAATTGAGGCAGTTCTACCATTCATTTTGTGGAACTAAGCCAGAATTATCTGTATCCTAAAAATATTCTACCGTAGGTTGCTGGTTGTAGCAAGAGCACAGGTTTTTGCATATAAATTCTCTTTCGTGGAAAACATCCTATTCCTTACTGTTTTTTCTCTCCTCCATAGGTTGTGGGAGAAGAGAGCTGTTTTGTCACTGGACTAGTTTAAGTCTGATGGAATCTGGTCATCAAAGACGGTATCTTGTTTAAGACTGGGGATGCTTGGCCTGGACTGCAGTTGTGACTAACGGGGATAAAGGATTGATGGTCGTTGTGGCCAAAGGTGGCATTAAAGTTTCCTGCCTGACTTACAGCATTCTCAGCCTTGATATAATTTAGAATAGCCAGGGGCCCACTCGGCTGTCGTTGGCCATTGCCTCAAAAATAAAGCTCGGTGCAGGAGGGAGTGCAATGTGATAAATGAAGAGGAAGCTGCTTCTGGTTGATTCTGGTGACCAGCCGCACTATTGAAAGGCACAGGTGCTGACATGCTGGGTCAGGCCAAGGCTTCTGGCAGCTCAGCAGTCTGTCACTGGCAGCGCTCTGATATTCTGCGCTGAAAATCAGTGCTAGACCAGAGTGACCCTGGCTCTGAAATAGTGCTCTGGGCGGAGAGTCCTAGCGCTTCCAGGGTCTCCTCATCTGGAAATACTATCGCTCATGTTCTTCCTGAGAGAGGGTGATGAGAACTGCAGATAGCATTAGTGATATAGGCACACAATGGACTTCTAGAGCAGCATGATTATGTTCTTGTTTTCTTCTCTGCCTATTTCCTAGTGAATCTGACCTTTCTGAAATTTGTAAGTTACCTAAAAACTTGTAGTGAGATAGGCAGCTCAATTGTTGCTAGTTCAATGTCAAAAGTATATGCAACTCATCTAACTGCAAATTTGATTCCAAAGATATTTTTTAAGATTGGAAAGGCTGAGGCTGATGTGTAAAGGAGGCTCTTGTAGGATAAGTTTCCTATAATGCACAAATGAGTTTATTTTGTAATTCAGTGTCCCTTAGAAAATTGTTTGTTTTGAGTTCAGTTGATTTAGTCAGAGAGTGAGAACGAAACGGGGGAAAATAGCATACACAGGCAAAACGGTTTTTGAGTATACAATGTGGAGGAACTGTTAATGGGTTATGTGGAAACAGATGAAATCTCCTCCAAAAGCTATATTTAAAATTGTCCTTTTTTGATTAAATGGTGGCGAATGTGAATGCATGATGAGAAATGCTAAAAACCTCAGTTGTAGGATTCAGAAGTTAAGAAAAGTTGGAAGAAATAGTTTCTTGAAATAATGTGCTAAAATGTTTGTCCCTTTCCAAACTGAAGGAAAAAAAAAAAAAGGAAGTACTTAAATTAGTGTCCAATAAATAGATGCATTAACTAGAAAACTGTTACACAGGAAAGAAGTTGCAAAAGGTGACTACTCTGTGGGCTCTCAACTCATCAGGGTCTACCCATAGTCAGGAAAGAGAGAGATGGATTCCTATGGGGTAATTCATAATAAGAATCTCAACTGACTTGGCTCTCACCTTGAAGCATAATTTGTCATCAAAGTATATTGTGACAGGAGACAGTGCAACTGTTTCGTTAACAAGATTTCTTAGACTATTCTCTGATTATGAAAAGGCTTTTTATTGTTGAAATCTGTGGTTTGTCTTTTTTTTTAATATATGTATGAATCTGGCTCAGATATCTTGTACATCACCAATTTTACTTTTGGAAGATATCATTTTCCTTATTAATTCATAATTTTCCTCTGATTATTGAATTTTGAAGCACATTATCTCCCTGCATATTTGTCATTTTTTCGCCTCTGGTAAACCACGCTATGTACATGTTCACATCCTTTGATTTTACTGCCATTTTTCCTGGTTCCCTAGTTATATTTGCTTCTTTCTGTTTGATCTATTATACTTAATGAACAGCGGTTTTCATTTAGGCTAATCTTTATGCTTGTTTGATTTTTAAATAGTATATTATAATGCTATTAGTGATGTTACACTGAAGTCCCTAGCCCTGCAAAGGCTGATGCGTGTTACTCACTTTGCACAATGTGAACAGTCCCACTGGAGTTCAAGAGTTACATACATGGGCATAGGGCTTTGTGCACTAATTGCTTTTAGTGGGCTCATTTTTGGTGTCACAAAGCCCTATTTTAAGGACTGTTGCTCAGATCTGAAAATGCACTTTTAGCTGCCAACACTTGTAAAAATATATCCTCAGCTGGGAACCTGGAGAACAGAATTTTAATTTGGAGTAAATTAAGCATATATCTTGAGGGATACATCTTGACCAGCAGTATTTCATGGTTATTTGTCAATCTTTTATATTCTTAAAGCATAGAAACAGCTTTATTTTTGTACTAGTATTTTCATGGTTGTAGTTCATAGCACAATGCATGAAGCAGTAAAAGGAATACATATGATTTTTTTCGCCACATTCTTCTACTTGGAGGAAAGCAGCTAGAATTCAGGCAGTGATTACCTTTCATCCATGTTGTGCATGAAATTTTAGTCTGTAGACTCATTGCATCTATGTCAGCTGGAAGATTAAAGGCTTCTTAACTACATAGTGACACAGCAGACTGAGCAACCTGTGAAGGAGCTGGTCTGGTCTGTTGTATAATAACTGATCTACGGATCACTGGAAGAATCTGGATTTCTGTGTCCAGTCCAGACCAACAGAAGTCTACCTCATTGCATCCGTCTGTTTTAGTAGAACACCATATACCACCGGAGTCCACAATGTAGCCGACATAATTCCTGCAGTGCTGGAAATGTGTTATTCATTGAGGTGATAGATGCATACACCCCAGTAAAGTTAATGTTTAACCATCTTTGCTTTTGGCAGCATGCTACAGTTTATTAATTAATTTGGTTGGTGTTTGCGCATTTTTTTCTACCACTGTGGGTACAATCAATGGATTTCAGGTATTCTACAGTCAAGAAGGCACATATTCATAATGTGCTCTGAAGTTATATCGAGATTATCCTTCAAGCTTTGTTATTAGCACAGAAAGGAAAATAGTCTAATGCATTTATAAATAGAGAGCTTATAAGCAGTGAACTGTATTCTCTTCCACTGAAGGAATCCTAAACATAACCAAGCAAAAGTAAATTGACCTCAGATAACAATTTCAGTTTCTCAACTTGGGGCAGTCAAAACTTTCTTCAGCTGTAACAGACTGCCATCTTGGCTTTCGATCACCTAGTGTTCAGGATTACAGTCTTCAATTACCCTTTATCACTGTTGCCTTCTGTTACTTGTTCCTTCTGGCAAACCTATCATTTGCATCTGATTTAAAATAATTAATTTCAGTTTCTAACCAGTCTGTAAGTTCCACTAGTTGTTTTTTTCTTTACTTGGAAATAAAACTAGGTCAATTCCATTTCAGTTCAGGTACCACCTATGTACATTAAATGGTGCACGCAATACTGCTGTAACATAGAAGATGTTTGACCATCTGGAGACCTCAACATGACCTAGGATTGGACAAAGGAAGGTTCCCAGCAGGCTCACTTTCTCAGTTAGAATAAAAGAGTACTAAATCAGAAGTTTAGTTAATAATATTTGATATTTAGGTTTGATGTTTTTTCCTCTATTTCTTAAAGATGTGTTCTGAAGGATCATGAATTGAGGGAGGGGAGAAGAAACAAAATTATAGTCCATGTCCTTTATTTGTGCTTAGATTGTTGGAAATAAGAAAGGATGGGCAGTTTCAGTAGGTACCATTTTTCTGATAATTTTATCCTTCCACATTAATTTTCAAATTACTGCTGACTTTGGATAACATTTCAAAGAACTGGCTTTGCATGAATATCATCAATGAAAGTAATGGTGATAGGAGCTCAGCGGTTAAACAGGATAAGAAAAATGTTTTGAGGAGTACTATGGGATATACTATGATGGGTGTCATGGTAGAAGATCCTTTATTTATATCACTGGACTTCATAAGAATGGAAGTCTATACTTTTGTAGAGGTAGCAAGGCATACTGGCAACAGTACTCTTGAGTTTTAATACCCTCTCTGAAACACTGCCAGTGTTAAGTTCTGTGGCTCATTTAGCTTCCCTGTGCCCATTATGTCATTTGCCCAATAAAGGCGAACAAGAAAGATGATGAAAAATATTGTAAGCACCGTTGCACTTCAAAATTTCTTTAAATTAAATCAGAGGTTGTTTGGTCCTGGTAGATACTTTTCAGACAGAACTCAATTAGTCTGATAGCGTTACTCTTCTCCAAAATGGAATCATATTGGACCAGTTTGATGTCTTCTTATAATTACACACTGTATGGTTCTTTGACTCTTATCTCTCCCTCAGGCTGTGAATTTGAAACCATCAGGAAGATGTCACATTGGTATGATTATTCTTCAGTGATAAGAACAGTAATTGTTGTAGGGAGACTTCTTAATCTTGGGTCACTCAAATCCCTTTTAAAGACAGCAGGTGCTCTCCAGAACAAGCATTAACAAGAAGAGATTATGAGGTAACCTGTTGTTCTTTATATCTCAGCATCTCATGACAACGCTTACCATCAGCCAGTGTGCTCAGAAGCCAGTCAGTACAGGGAAAAATCAAATGTGACTCAAGAAGGAACTAACGTTTTCAGTACTAAAGAGTGGATTCTTTTTAAAGGCTGAATACTGAGAACAGTTACAGAGAAATTTATATTTATATAAGATAATTATATAAGTCAATTCTAAAAGCAAGAAAAAAAATCAGCAAAGGCTAAAAGAAAGGAGCCGCAGATATTCATGGCGTAATGCAATCAGAAAGAAATTCTGCTTCCCCAGAAACCAAAATCCGAAACTGCATCTTGCCAGATATTTGTTGTGTTGCAACTTTCTTTTTCATTCTACCCTTCATCTTCTTCCCAGCTGTGGCAAATATGGTGAAAGTGAGTTAGTCATTCATATTATCAGACTCTAGCACTGCTAACAGTATGACTTCATACATATTTGCTTGTGCTGTGGGCTGCTTAGCATTTACAGGGTGAATTCTTGGAGCTGAATGTGTTCAGGGTCTAACAGAGCTCTCCCAAGTACAATCACAGTGGACCAAAACTGTCTGTTATTTTCAGCTCTCAACACTTTATGAATTTCTGGATCCAAATACCAACTAAATTTTGTTAAAAAAAGATTTAGTTATCCAATCCTGTCTATTTCCATCCAGATCATAACGCAAAATTATTTGAGTAAAGCACATCTATTGCAATCTTTGTGAGGTCGAGAATTAAGCGTAGCATAAATCACTGCATTCAAATGATAAAGCCCACTTTCAAAAGCAATTCAAGAAAAGATTTTTAAAAGGTATTTAGATGCAGAGGTGTACCTAGCACTTTCTAAGAGCACACTAATCTCAGTAAGTGTTAGGGACTTAACCCTTCTTCTTCTTGAAAAATATCAGTTAGGCATCTATCTCTGCCTCGAAGTTCTTAAACACTTTTTAAAAAATCTGGCCTTTGATAACCCAAATCCTCTTGACTTTCAGTAAAGCTTTTCATCCTGAATTCTAGATCCTCATAGGTTTTGAAGGTCTAACACTCTTAAATTAAAGTATGAGTTAAATGCCCAGGTACTTTTGAAAAACTCAATCTTGGTGCTCAAGTCGCTTCTAGAAATGAGTGTTAGACTACTAATCCCCTCAGGTACTTGTGAAATATTTTCCTGTCACCTCTGAGAAACTGTTCTAGAGGAATTTACTTTGTTAACCGCTTGCTTTGTCCTGAAGTTTGTATGACAAGTTTGTGTAATATTTATTATAGAGCATTTTTTTCCCCAAAAGAGTGACAGAATTCTTTCTTAAAAATGAAAAATTATAAATGTAACAAAAGTATATATTTATGCTTTCAGCAGGCAAATGTGTTTTTTAATGGAATTTAAATAAATGGCATTTTTATGATGAAAAAAGCAACAGTAAAAGCAGTGATTATATTTTTCATAGTTCATTTGCCTCCCTTGCCCTGCAGATCTTGTACGGAAGGAAAATGAGATCCCTGGTGAAGCCTACAATGTCATTGACTCTGAAGAAGGACTCAGAGACCCATTGGTGTTTAATGACCCTTATTGGCCTCCACAAAAGAAACTGGTATGATCTTCTAAAAGAAATATATGGTTCTTTAGAAATATTAAGAAACACTGTTTTCTTCATGGGTAAACATTATAGTCATGCATTTCTAAACACTGCCTGGTTTTAGATGACTGCTCTTAAAATGGCAGTCCAAATTTGATGAGCAATTGCATTCATTTTTCATTAGTACTTGACCAACAGCAGTGGTATTTAGCCAATACTGCAATCACACAGTTTTAATGCTCTTATTATTCTGCAGTTTCATATCAAACTACAGAAAACACAACAGATAAGAGAGCTAAACAATACAATGGAGAGCAGCTAGACTGTTTTATAGGGCATGGGCACATTATTAATGCAATTACATGGTGATATCCCAAAGTTATAAGTAAGTGTTGGAATATTTTTATATTTCTATATTAATTTCTTCTTTATAGTAAAATATATACTGTGAGAATATTTATTGCAGTTGGAGATGAGGCAGTGGCAACTGGAAGAGATTAAAGTAGCAAAGTGAAGAAAGGGAAGGGGAGGGGAGGGGAAGGGAAGGGAAGGGGAGGGGAAGGGAGGGGAGGGGAAGGGAGGAGAGGGATGGGAGAAGAGAAGAGAAGAGAAGATGAAAAGAAAGGCAAGAAGGGGTGAAGGAGAGATAAAGGGAAATCCCAACATTTAATAGCAAAACAAAAAAAAAAAAAAGAAAAAAGTAATTTTGCAGTGAAGAAGTGCAGTGAAGTGAAGAAGTAGTGGATATTCAGCTAGGACAATGTAGGAAACTAATAGGAAAAATATATATCGCAATCATATTACAGAACGAACTATATCGAGCCAGAACTTATTGCATGAGTAGACTTTGGTTGCAGGCAGTGATAAACTGCTGAATATATCTAAAATGCTCAGTACATAGCCCAGTGTAGACAATATCTGATGGTCGGTGCTGTACTTTGTGCTTCTCTCTCTAATGTGTGTCCCCAGAAAAAGAACATCTATATAGCAGACATTCCACTGACATCTTTCATTGGTTCTAGACATGCTGTACCTATGGTAAAAGAGAAGTGCAGAGCCTTAGTTTCAGTTTCTGTAAAGGGTGTGCTGATTTTCTAAACCTGAACCATCCAGAGGAGGAAACACATTGAGCTATTGGATTTTTTTTCTTAATCAGACTTTTTAGTGACTATTCTATCTTTTCACAAGCATTTGTAAAAACAGTATGATTGGTTCTGCTAGCTCATAATTTTTTCCTACTTTAGTATACTTCTCAATGCTCCTTACAAGGGATGGAGTCTGGCCATTTTTGGAGAAGTTTTGTGAGAAGTAACAATTTATGTAAACCAAGATTCCTCTTGAAAATCAATTCAACAGCTTGAAGTAATGTACTTGTCATATGGGAATATTAATATGAAAGAAAAATGACATGGATATATAAGAAATTAAACTAACTGCCTGTGTAGAGATATCAAAAAGCATGGTGATGAATACTCCGAAATGTTTGTTGCAAGATCCTACCACTCTACAGTCATCAGAGAGGCAAATGTTGAAAATTTTTTTTTCTAATAACATCCCAATGATTTAGAAAAACTGTCATATTTATAGACTGCTACATTCCACATACCACATGTCATAGCCTTTATGTTGCTGGGTAGAATCCTCTAACAGAAGTGCATGGTCCAGCTCAGATTTTGCAATACTGTAGCAGGGAGGGAGGAATGGAAAAGGTGCATCTGCCTCTCTCACTGTGACTGCAGGAGGGAGAAAAAAGTCTAGTGGAGAATGTCAGAAAGTCTAACTTCCCTATGATGGGGCTGATGAAATGCAAGGCAGCAACAGTGCCCTGTAAAGGAGCCAAGTCATTTATTCTTCCTGGCAAGGCAAGAGAAAAGCAAGAGAAATTGTGATTCTCTGAGTCCAAATAAGACCATTTTACCCTATTCTGCTAATGTAAAGGGCTTTAGGATGGATTTGCATTCACTTTTGAGCCCCTTTACTCTACTAGAGAGTTTAAAATTGTCATTCCCAGTCAGAATTCATTCTCTGCTCTGCTCCTCTGGTAGTAAAATTGCCTTCTCTTGAACCATCAAAGAGCTGTGCTTCAACAGTCCGTCAGGTTCAGGAACCAAACTTGAGTGTTGCTTGTCCAAAGTATTCAGGAGGAATCAATTGCCCACCTTGCCTCTTTTCTGAATTGTTATCCTTTAAATGTTAGTGTTGACAACCATAACAAAACACGGTATTTTGAGAGGATCATGCCTGCTTTAAGTGTGCTGCCTGGTGAAGGCCAGGGGAAGTGTAGAAGCATTTATGAGACACTACTGCAATTTCCCTTTAAAAAATCTGTTATTGGCTTATTTTACTCTTTCTGTAGCATTAGTTATGAGGTGACTAAACAAATATGAAAAAACAGTATGTAAACCAAAATCAATCAAAGGTTATCCAAAGAATGTAAATATATTTGATACTGCAATCTAGTTTGGAAGAAACTCAAATTTGAATTAGAGATCTATTTTTCATTGTGTGTGCCCTGCACAGACACAAAGAATGCCAGTAAAATGGCTGCCATAATGGTTTTGGTAGCTTGGCAGACTTACCCCACTGGTTCATTTCTCTCTCAGTTGACTTTGTCCCTTACATTCCAAAGATGGGGAAATGTATTGATGTGTAGTTTACCACACAGGTCAGGGGATCTTTGTTGTTTGACCTTGAAAACAAATGTTCTGTCCTCTCTGCATGGATAACTCGTAAGATTTGGTGGCTCATCTCCGCATATTTGGCAATCATAAACGTTGCTTCCTCAAATGCGTCACTGTCTTCTGCACCAGTTAGGTAGTGCACTGCTGCTGGAAGCTGGTTACACATTTATGGGGCTAGACTTGTGTCACACAGTGATTTTTGGTCCTTTAGCATGAAGGTGCATATGCTGCTAACATGATGAAAATCTCCCATTTTCATGAGTAGCAGGACATACTGCTTGTATGTTCTTTAGGCACAATCAAATTATATTGGTTGAAGAAAAATGATTGGTGTAATTTAGAAAAAAAGAAAAGGCAATGGACAAGCAACAATCATCCTTAAAGAATTTCCCACTAGTCAGTGAAATAATGTATATGCATACATGTGTTTGAGTACAAACATAGTAAGTACAGAAATAATCATAGCTGAGAGAAAATAAACCAAAGGCAAAGATAATAACACAGCCTTAAACTGCTCACTGTTAGAAGTGTGTGTTAGCTGAATTACTGCCCAGTGATATGTAGAATGCAACAGTACTTCAGTGTATATAGGATAGAAAGCAAGCAAAATGAGAGACTAGAAGAGACAAGATACAAGGTCGGTTATCTAGGTGAGGCAACTAGAAGAAGTGACACCTCTGGTGAATATTGTACAATTTTTATTGGGTAAACTTTACACAGATTTCTGTTTCACTTTAGACCTTCATGAGCTGCAGAACTTATGCTAGCCACAGGGCTAACAGAACAAAAACAATGACCCTGCTTCAGAGAGCTTGCAGTTAAGAGTAAGATAATCGAACAGTTGAATACTATCAGGATACACCCCTCGACATCAGGAGGCAGTGAGACAGTATTGATCTGCTGGGTAAGCAGCAATCAAATCTCATCAGTAGCTTAGTCATTATTGAGTCTCTAGTCATCATAGTAAAATAAAGATTTGATATGGGACTATGTGTGGGCATACACTCAAAAAAACTAAACTAGTTGTTCAGCTCCACTTTACAGGCCTATCTTTTCTGTCTGGACAGAGAATATTGGTGAAGGTATATGGATGGGAACACTCATAATTCTCTCTCTGAGACTGAATGAGATATAAAGGCATTTTAAGGACAATTCATATTCCTGAAAACATCAAGTACCAGCATGGGTACTGCTACATGGTGAGCCTCAACAACTGATCCAACTTAAAAATAAAATGATAAGAAAAAACCTAGGTTTTTAGCTGCATAAGGTCTCCAATCAGTTCATCATGTCACTACAAACATGCTTGTGCCACCAAAGGAAAAGAGGTAGGAGACTCAAAAATGAGAACTACCGCCTCTTAGGAGCAGCACTAACTTTTTCTAGCTCCAGGTGTGCCTAGAACTGCAGTAGTAGAAAAGCTGTCCCAGAAACAAGACAAATAGTGATAACAGTGTATTGTGCCCTATGAAGGATGGTGTTGATCTTGAACTTATTGAATATTTGTCATTTCCATGAAGTTTTTGGCACAGTCACACCAATAGTTGATTAGATATTTTTAAGAGATCCTCAGGAATTTAATGCTTTTTGTTACATTGTGTCTGTGCCTATTAAAAGATATACTGAATGCTGTGCATAATTATATTCATAAGAGAACAGTATTGGGACAGCTGCTAAGATTCAATTAATTTTATGGGGAGATAACATTTTTTTAGTTGACAGAAAAGTTAAGAAAGATGGGCTTGACTGGAAAAAAACTGAGTCCTGGCTTGTAGCTGTGTCCTTGTGCTGGTGGTTAAACGTGGAATATTATTCTGCAGGGACTTGGGAAACATCCTGCCTCCCCCAGGCCCAGGAGCTGCTGAAGAGCAGCCTCGCCAGCGTCCACGGGCAGCATGAACAAACCGGCTGTGCTCTTTGCAGTTGCTCCTCCTGCGGAAGAGGAACCTGTATTGGGTTTTTTCTCTCTCTTTCTGGTCCCTGAGCTGAAGCTGCTTCAAACAGCAGTTTGTGTATGTACTCTGCAGTTTGGGAACTACTTTTAGAGTCCTATGTGCCTTGGAGTGGAATGTCCCTGTTATGCTCAGCCCCCAAAGGCATGCCCATTGAGAGCAAAAGAGATGCCACCTGTGGGCCCTCCTGCCTTTCACTGACGAATCAAGGTCAAACCCCTCTCGCGACAGTCCGTGGGGCAAGCATGCCATCATCGCTGGTGCAGTGTCAGGGTGCAGATACCAGCGCCTGACAAATATACCCCAAACACGGCTAGATGACAGGGTCTGCAGAGGTCTTCTGATCTGAATGTGAGAGTACATTTTATTTCATCCGTATATGCTTGGAGAATAACACATACAAAGTCTTCTTGAACAGCATGTCCAAGTTAGGTTTGTCCACGGTTCCCCACCGTGGTCTTTCCAAAGTACGAATCAAAACCAAATGCATAGTACTTTTGGCAAACAATTTCTCCCACTCTTCCCTTTCTCTTTCCCCTCCCCTCCCAGCTGACACACAGCGACTATAGGGGGCAATGCAGCCTCATCATACAGCCTGTGTACATCAGCTACATATCACATTAATAGGTGGAAACTTCAAAGTCTTAGTTTTTACTTCTTGCTTTTGAATAATTTGTATCAAGATAAAATATATTGTTACGTGGGCTCCATAAAATGGAAGGTTTGAACTTCAAAGAAGCTTTTACTAGTTTGACTTTTTTTGTTTGTAAATGAAAGTTAATAAATAGTGATTTTATTTCATACTACTAATTCAAATTAAAATCTAAAATAAAACAAGACACAAGGAACGAACTAAAATAATTTTGAAATTCAGTTGACATTGATCACTAAGCAGAACTGCTCCCAGTCTGTATGTATCTCATATTCATGTAATTCAATCTATATGCCTGTCAATATTTCTGATGCAGTTTAATTTCTTCAGATCAGTTTCTTTCTGACATAATGCAGGCTTCCAGAAGTTACTCCAATTTAGAGTGCTTAAATGATACTCTTATATATTCCAAGATTTTGTGAAAAAATATTTATACATTAAAAATCATTGTCATAACAATAAAAATATTCATATATTATACTGTTTGGTTGTATTTTTCTTACATTGATTGAAGTGCACTTCACAGGAAGCAAGCAAAGAATGAGAACAATGATAATTTCCAACTTTTCTTGTTCAAAAGTGTATTTTTGTGTGCCTGAGTTTTCCTTCCTCAACCTTGCTGTTTTTTGTAAAGGAATAGTTGGAAGATGCAGAGCTGAACTTCTGTTAACATCATTAGAAAAGCTGTTGTTACAGACTATTTTCTATTATTTTAATTTTGTTTCATACAATTTTTGACAGTTAGTGTTTACCAGAGTTTCCCTGAAGCAAAAATGATTTAATGTTCAACACATGCATTAAAATGTGTTCTATTTTAATATGTTAAAGCTGATAGAAATATAATTTAAGCAGAAATCTGTGCTTAACAGTGCAGCACATAGAACCTCCAAACACAGATGAAACTGGAACTTCTATTTGAAGGGAAAACAAAGCCAGAAGTAATCTACCTTAATATAGTTAGAGCCGTGTGATATTTTTGTAATGAAATTCAAACCCAGGTAAAGCTAACTTAGTGTGAGTTTTTGTTGTAGAAACAAGGCATAGTTTGAAACCTAGGCTTTCATGCTTGGTGGCTTTACGTGGCTCATAATCAAATCCAGAATTTTCAGCTAAAGTTCCATTTCAATTTTCTCATCCCTTCAAATTCAGACCTGACTGTTAAGGAAAGTAAGTCCTGAATTCCGGAGAAAAGTCCTCCGACTTCACTGAATGCTGAAAATTCGGAGTTTCTAATCCTCTAATGTGAGCACTTCAGGTTTACTCAATAGCTTACTGACCTTTACTTAGCCATGTACTCATTTCAGTGGGAATTTTCAATGCTTTTTCACTAAAAATCGTGTTCAACAGTATTTCCTGATCGTTAAGACCTGTGTACCTAAAGCATAGGCTGAGAATGTCTTCTACACGCCCAGAATACAAATCTATACCTTTTCACATAAGCACAACCTCTTCCTTTCTGTCGTTTGTCAGAGTCATGTGAAAGCCAGTTTTAGTAACTCCTGGTATTAGATATTGCTGGTGAGTCTGACCAGTTATTTATGTACAGTAGTGTTAGGATTTGATCCTTCCTTTCCACTCCTTGTCCAAGAACAGTGCGTAAAGTGAGGGTAGAAAATAATCCATTGAGGTTGATGGGTCATGTCTATCCACAAAAATAAAAACCAAAAAGCCCCAAAAGCTGCACAATGAATGTTATAACTTTGAAGAAGGAAGTGAATGGTTGATCATCTGAGGGCTTGTAGAGGCAAAATAGTTAAAAAGAACAAAAATATCAAACTAAAACCGTGGTTATCTACTGACCATGACAAAAGATTTCAATAGAGTTAAACAGACTTCCACCTTCTTCTTTCTTGTAGATGGCAGCTGAAGTAGTTACTGTGCTAAAAACATAAAAGGCAAAACAGCACTAGCAAAAATTGTCATCTTTCACAAGGGAAGTGCCTAGTGATTTGATAAACTTTTGTAAATAATTTAAGTAGGTAGCATTCACCAAGAAGATGTGATATAGACCAGTGATGGCTAGAAAATTTCTGATATGGTGTCTGTTTTTAAAACAGGACCAAAAAGAGATCCTGGGAATTAAGACCAGTAAACCTCACCTTGCTTCTGGGGAAACTGACTGAGAGTCTAATTAAGGATAGAATAGTTCAGCACATGGCTACACATAAGTATAACCTAATAGGGTCAAACGTGCACAACGTTGGTAAAGGGAAAGCACGCTTCTCTAACCAGCTGAAGTGCTTTGAAAAAGTTAATAAAATAGTAGATAAAGGTGACCTGGTGAACATAATTTATTTGGATTTTCAAAAAATTCCCCGATAAGGTCGCTCATAAAATACTATTAAGGGAAAAATATAACTATGAGGTAAGGGGCAAAATCTCACAGTGGAATAAAAATTGAATAAATGATGGCAAAAAAATTGCACTGAAATTCTTCTCCTAAATGTGCAAAAAGGTTAATAGTAGGATGCTCTAAAGGTTGACATTGGAGCCAATGTTACTTAATAAAATTTTTAATTATTTGGACATTGTATCTGCTAAAACTGACATTAAATATTAGCTAAATATTAACTAAATATTATTTAAAGTGAGAGGACTGTGAGATTAGGAATGGTCAGACTGACAACACATACAATTCAACTTGGATAAGTGTAAATTTTGTCACTCGTTTTATGGGTTATTTTCACCTCCAGCACCATATTATATACCATGATGTGCTAGTCAGAATAATTTATCTGCTTTCTGAGCAAGAATCCAATAGATACCACTGCAGCATCCATGTGAAATGATTTGCCCTCTCTAGGTGTAGGAGTAGACAGGGTTACATGAGCATGAGGAATTCCCATCTGTCGGGTCACTTGACCTTTTCCTCAGGGTAACCAGGCTGCATGGCCAGAACAAGAGCTGTGTTTATCATTAAAAAAAATCCTCCTTCATAAATACTTAAAGGGAAGTCCTATTCCTGTTGGATCATGCTGGAGTGTCTGTGTTTTCTGAGGTGCTGATAACTTAATTATGGCACTGAGGAAATCACTGGCACTACTCCCTACTGTCATCTGCAGCTCAGACGGTTGTAACCCACTGCTGGCTTTCTTTGGAAGCTCTTACCTGTTACTTCCCAGCACTCTCAATCCCATCTCCTCTTCACGAAGTGTCTGTAGGAACTACATTCAGTTTTGCACCTCTTACTGGTATGGACAACCCTGCTGGTTGTCACCTACTGTTAAAGAGGATCAGGAACCTTTGCCTGATCAGGTTAATTCAGAAATTACTAAGTTAATAGGTCTGGGGGTTGGATTTTGAGTTTTGTTGGGGTTTTTTGTTTGCTTTACTTTTTTTCCCCCCACTGTCCTTTCTACACAGCACTGAATTTAAATCTGCAAGATTATTTGGAACACTACCCACTGAAGGGCTAAAGTAGCATGTGGTGAGACCATGACCTTATATTAAGCATATTACATATAAGATACTCAGTTCATGTGGTGCTGCAGGTGTCACATCCACTCTGTCGAAACTGAAGTCCATTCAGTTTTTTTAATGGCAAAAAAGTGAGAGCTAACAGATGATGTCTCCTTCAGAAATGATATGTGTTCGTCTGGTTTTAGTGTAAGCACAATGAAGAGAATCTTTCGTGTTGCTTTCTATAATTCTTCCTAAAAAGAATCTATTCTACCATTTTTACTGAGGCAAAAATGCAGTCTTTTTAAGATGCAGCATTTTGGACTATGAGTAAACACAGTAGGAAAAAAAAAGATGACTTCTTGGCAAAAGAAATGTATGGAAATAAAAACACTAAAAGTAGCATTTATCTTGATCAATAACTCATGCTTTTAATTTTTTGTGGAAAATATTAATAGAGTTCTTTAAATAAAAAACTAATGCATTTTTTCTCTTTTGTTGTTGCAGCCCTGTTTGTATTTACATCCAGTCATTTATTGCCCATTAAAGAAGTAATGCTATGTTAATGTAAGGGAAAAAATCAATGCTACTCAGATCAGTAGCTGTGGGGAAACAGTGCAGCAGCTGGTTTGCAAACAGCAAGCCCACATAGATCAATGAAATTACAAGCTAAATCTGCTGATGCTCACAAACTGCTCCAGCATTGTGATGTCTAACCTTTCTCAAGTTCAAGATCTCTGGCAAGCCAGCAATAGCTAAATGGAAAAAAAAAAAAAGAGGAAAAAAAAAAAAAGAGAAAAAAAAAAAAGCAAGAAGGAAAGAAACAAAGAAAGAACATGACCGGCTGGTGGAGAATTTTAGCACGATATGTAATATTCCACTTTTGAAGTTATCAGTATAACTGCACGTTTATAACAGATACAAAAGCCACTGTAATCTCCCAGTTAGCAAAGCTGCGATCTACACACTCTGGAGATATTCTTCCTGAAGAATGTTCAAATCTGTCACATATTACCTTGAACTGTAACACTGGAGGGCTAGAGAGCACTTCAGTAATGTGGCTGTTAATGTGAATTCCAGAAAATAATTTATCAATGAGCAACCGTACAGCTTCTGCCATGTGCAATGTCTTTTATTTTATGGCATCATTGTAGCCTTTAAAACGGTTTGAATTTTATTAACTTGTAAATTAAACATGAAAAATATTTGACTTGTTGAGTGCAAGATTCATTTGCATATTTTATGCTATTTGTATGGTAAGGGAAGGAGCCCCTTTTACCCCAAGGAAAGTATCACTGGGATTTATCAGTATCATGTGAATAACACGCCTTTCAAACGATTATTTTCAGGGCAGCCCCTCACCCTATTTGTGCCACTTTTTTAAACACAGCAATATTTTTCAAGCATTAATCAGGAAGAAGAATGGGGAGAACAAGTCCCTGAAGATTGCTGTAAAACGGAACAAATTTTAAAAAGGGAAATGGGTTCATTCCAAAAGCAGAAAAAAAGGCATCTTGAGTATCCTTCAAATATTGACATACGTATTTTGTGGGGGACAAAATGTGTACTTTCCAAATATACAATTCTTATTGTTTACTAATCTATTGCCTTACATTTATTAATTAAACACAAAAGTTCAATTCTGTTCTATTGTATCTGTTTTGCAGGTTGTAAATTAAAAAACATTGAGAGGTTGGAAACATTTTTTGGTCTTCCAGCCAGGGACTAGCAGAACAGAAAATGGAAGGCCAGTCCTTATTAACTATCTTCTGCTATCGCAGGCTTGCCATATTTTACAAGCGAAGAACATTCAAGAACAAAACCAACAGTGGGGTGAAGTGTGGTTATTTCTTGTACTGCCAATTGTTTCTCCTGAAAAAAACCATTTTGGAATTTGACTTAAAAGCTACTTTCCTTCTCTAACGTCCTCAAATACCTAATAATGAAAAAGATGAAGGAATGTTTTCAGTTTGAAGTGTTGGATTTCTGTTTCTGTTTTGCTTATAGGCCTTCCCAGATACAGCCAGTTTCCTTTCATTGCTGATCTTTATGTCGATTTGTTACTTTACAGTGCTGTTCAGCAGTGCTGATGGCAGGATATTTCATGCTTGATGTGGAAGGAAGACTGATTGTGCAATAGCTGTGATAGTTACTAACAAGGTGAAAGTCGACTGTATAACACTAACGCTGCTGGTGGTGTGTGAACACTGATGGAAATCTCTCCTTCTACTCCACTTACTGGCTAGGAATGAAAGCGATGCCCAGAAGAAGCTAGGAGTTGCTGCTTCCAAGCCTGATTCAAGTCCCACAATGGTTGTGAGGAAACACCAGCAGAGAGAAGGAGCCTGTTAGTAACAGCATGACCAGGATTTCACCAAAGGCCTTTTTTTGAAACAAAATATGAATTTGTGATAAAGACTTTATGTTCATCAAAAGAAAATTAACAACATTCTACAAGGAAAACCATTCCTATGAAGAAACTGAGATGAAGCAAGTATGGGAAGGAAAGAAATGAACCCAGTCTGTGTGCCTAGCTCAGGTTTGCTTTGTCCACCTGAGAAGAAATACTAGCCATTATTTTGTTTGTCTCTTTCCATGCATAATAGTTTGGCAATCAAAGTATAAACCTTGTGCATCATAAAGAAGTGTATTACTGTAGTGGAGAAACAAAAGGGATGATTGTGGGGGTGCAATTGCATTGTTCAGACTTTTTTATTATAACAAAAACATCACCGTGCCCAGAGATCCCCAGCAATAATTCCTCTTGACTGCAATAAGTACCTACTTTTGAGGAAGAGAAAGCTGATGAGCTGCAGGCTTCCCTGCTGCTAAATTCATCTAACAACCCACTCCTGATGTTTTCTGCTTTAAAGACCAATAGGAACTTTATAGATTGGTTGGATGCTCTTCTTTTCAGCCTAGCTCAGAAATCTGAAACTTTTCTGTTGATCTGAAAAGCCAGATGCAGTTTGGTTACTAAGCAGCATCAGATCTGAACATTATTCGGCTTCGCTGTCACACCAGCGGTGGGGATACATGCAGTTTTACAGAGATTTGTGACTATAGTTCTGTCTAATCACCCTGAATTTAGAGGACCTACAGGTTTTGTAGTTTGGCTTTATACGTGCATCTGCACTAGGTGGTGAGAGTTCATCTCTATGAGGATAGAAACCAAAAACCCTGAAAAAAGCATCCTGAAGTATCTCAAATCTTTAAATCTGGGCTCAGAGCAAATCTGAATTTTGAGGCTTTGATTTCTATCTTGGTCATAATTTCTGATGGTGAACAAAACGAGAAGTGAGAAATTAAGATCTAAAAATTTTCTTTAAAAACGAAAGATCAACTCCTTTGACAAATAGGAATATAGTTGGGCAATCTTTTTTCTCTGGTCTCTGTTATTGTCAGCAAAGTGTATGTGCTGAATTGGATCTAGATGAATAAGTGCTATGGCAAAAGCTCTACTTTTATTATATCAGAACATTGCTGGAAAGTACAGGCAGATACCATGAAAAATGTTGTTTTGATGAGACAGCTAGCCCTCTAACCTGGAACAACATATGCACAGATTGCTTGTTGGGAAAGAACAAAATGTTTCGCATCTACCCATTGCTTGCACAAAAAAAACAATTCTTGAGAAATATATGTGTAAAATTTGTATAACTTCTATGGAATTATGTGTTGAGGTATTAAACATGTTTGTATAGGCACTACAAGATTTTATTTTAATCAAATATCAGTTTTACTAGTAGACTTAAATGCACCCAGAATGCCATCATTTACAATGTGAGTGAAGCTGCACTGCCTTTTAGAGCCTAAGTATAATTTTTTTCCTGAATGCTTGAACATGTTTCTGTGTCTTTTTTCCTGAATGCAAGAACACGTTTCTGTTCTTGGTGTATGCCAAATGTGTAGCTAAATGCTTCTTGGCCCTTCTGCAGGCTTCTTCTCACGCTGCTGTGGTTTCCCGCCATGTTGTGACCAGCGTGGTCAGGAATGCCTCACAAGCCTCTTCTGCACGAGCACCAGCAGGTTGGTGAGGGGAGAGCATGGCCTCGCACTTGGTGTGCAACTGAGCTGCTGGGGTAAATTCTCCAACTGCTCTCATTTAAAAGATCCTTCTGGAGTTTGGTATCGGCATTATATGCCATGATGGGGCCTATTTCCCCTAAAGTGTGCCCCTTTCTGCTTTGCTTCGCTGCTGGCAAAGAGCACTTAGAAGTACTTTTCTGTTATTTTCACCAGAGTAATCTCAGGGTCTGTAATGGCTGAACTTACCGACACCTTCCTTTCCAGAGTGTGCTTTTCCACTTACACAGAGCTGGGTTTCTCTCTGTCAATATTCTGCATTTAAAGTCATTGGTTTCAGCTTCGCCAGTGGCTCAGCAATCTTGATCCCATAGTGAATGGGAAAAACATTACAGGAAGGGACAGCGCTGTCCTTCCCATCATGAGCAAAATTTCGCTCAAAAATTTTGCTCAAAGTAGCAGCAAGGCTACTTTGCACTGAGAGAAATTCAAATATAAACAGGGATATAAAAACATTGCCTATACAACACTGACAGCAACTAAAAAACAGTGTAAGAGATGTGATGAGTTACATATGTGTTGAGATTTATAGTGCTCGGGCTTGTTTCTCTGTGCCTTTCTCTGTCTGCCTTGCTGCACACAGCCTGTCTCCCTGAAACTGGAATTTAACATGTTGGATGGGCTGTCTTTGACATTCATTTTCATCATTCCCATGCTCAGAACCCTAGACCAGCTTTTTGATAGCGAAGTTGATGTTAGAGGGACATAGTGGACTTTTGTACTAAGTCTAATTTATTATGTATGTATTAAGTAATGTATTAAGTCTAATTTGTGTGCAAGATTAGTACTGCTTACCGTGTGCTTACCGTAGCAGCACTGCCAGATCTGCACTGGTTAGTGGTCTTATCAGCGTTTCCATTCTGAATCTCAGTATTTTAGGCCTCAAAACACAACTGTTGCGTTTCAGCAGTGGTGCTGCTCAATACACGCTTAGTCAGCAAGAAAATAATTTTACAAATTTTATATTTAAATTGTTTTAGCAGTTTGGTTCTTTCTTTGCAGATACCTCAAAAACACAAAACAATGGGGAAATGGGAAACAGGTAAGTTTATAAGGCTTTTTTGGCTAAGCTGGAGTCCAGAAAGTGGTGTATTTCCTCTTTCAGTCTGCCAGTTTGTGTGTGGTTGGTGTGCTTTGTTCTATTGACATAGGCAGTTACTCTATGACAAGAATAGCTACTCTAGACTGGAGGTTTTGGGTGGCTCGGTAATGACAATCTCACTGACAACTGTTGCCCCATTGCTAAGTTTTCCGTGCTCGCCTGATGATGACCAGACCTGGACCTGTTCAGGTGCCAAATCTGTCCAGCTTTCTTCATTTCACATGTATGAAAGTTTGCCTTAATACTCAATTTAGCAAAGGGGTATTAAAACTGGACACGCCTGAGCATCTGCTACCTCTGTCAAATATGGGGTTTTTCCTACCTTTGCTTTAACCTTCAAAAGTGTTGATAGGCCCCCATCCCATACCCAATAGATGGAATAGGTTCATCTTTATTTTACCCTCAGCACTACCTCCTATTTCTGACAGAGGCTTTCATGGAATTTTTAAAACGTTGCCATTATTTCTGCTCAAGGTACATTACGAGCTGCTGCCTTGCTGCTGGCATGTTATTAGGGTTGTACGATGGTAAAGGCTTCTGCATGGGGCAGCTGGCCAAGTCAGTGCTCCAGGCAAGGAGCCAAGGCTGTCTTCTTTCTAGTATTGCACTTTCTTTTCTCCCTGGTACAAGATCTTCCTTCCTCTCAAACTGATACAGAAAGACTATTAGAAAATTAATCATACCTCTGGTGTCTTGGGGAATATACTTGATTTCCCAGTCACTAATGTGTGAAAATCTTACACTGGAATAATGCCATATGTCAACTTGTGGCAATATCAGGAAATATTGACAGTGTTTCATCAATGAAATGTTGAGCTTGAATGACCTGTAGGCTGAAAATACCAGCTACATAAATTTAGAATAGTCTCTCAGCTATCATTTGATCTAGGGTTCCTGCATCAACAGGTATGTTGTCTCTGTGGTCAGCAGAAAAAATAGTATTGCATTACTGTAAGAAAATCTTGCCCAAAGACTAAGACTGAAGAAAGTTTCACATTGACATGATAGTCAGGGGTACTTTTTATTTTTTTTTCTTTTGTAGCCCTTTGATAGGGTTCCCAATAGGATCTCCCTAAATAAGTTCGTTATATGGATGCATGTCACTGAGTTTAAGCTCCCAATTGTGAATTTCTCCATTGATTATATCACGTGTATCTTTACACTAAAGTCACAGAAGAGTAACCACTGTAATCTGAAAATGATGATTACAAAAGTATTGTTTTCCAAAGATGGTTACTGACAAATTTTACCTGTGTGTCTTCAAAAAGGTGAAAAAAAGAAGCCATGAGAAGCCATCATAAGTGCAAATTAAGCAACATAGCAGAAATACTAATTAAAAGAGGATAATTGGTTTGGGGCAGGGTGGTGGGAAATGCTCTAATCCTGTGCGCTGCCATGTGATGTTATAGTGCTTCATCATTCTCAGGAAAAAAGGGGTTAGAAATTACAGATGGAGGAGGGAAGATGTTGCAATCAACATTTTAATTTCTTAATATTTTCCAAATTTTCAATGGGGGGGGAGAGTATACATAGCACCAGGATGTCTCCAGAGTATGCCAGTCCTGTCTTGCACAGTGAAGTCCAGTGACCAGCCCCACAGGGTCGCAGGGATGGTGAAATAATTAGCATAGCCCTCACCCTGTGAATATGTTTAGAGGTTCTTTCTTATTTTTGGCCTTCCTTTTGAAATTAATTTCCCTTATTTGCAACTCTAAGTGTTTTGACACTCTCCTTGATAAAACAAAGTAGGGTCATTATTTTATCCTCAGCTTCTTTTTCTGAGTGACCTGATAAACATGAAACTTTCTCTTCCTTAAGGAGCAGCCAACAATGCCAGAGTGTGTACGATCATTTTTATAATCCTCTCTCCCACACAATTTGGGAGTTTGCAATAACCTACTGTGTCTTTCTCCATTTCACTACAAAATCCTGGCTGTTGAAAGAAAACATTTAGTGCAAGAGTTTTCCAGAGAACTGCCTTCCTGCAAATAATGGCTAACAACATGTAGAGGGTATGAAATGCATAGTCTTCATAATCTGTTGCTGAGATTCAAATCTGGGTTAAGTGTTTAATCCGCCACAGTTGTATGAAAACTCCATCCAAAAATTGCAGAAATGTAAGAAAAGGTGATGGTTTCTGAATTGCAGACATTTATAAGAAATAATTAACCTTCTCAGAAACTATCCCATTTTCTGTCAAAAGCATTTTAGCATTTTCATTTAAACCAATGTTTATGGACCCAATAGGCCAACTTTTTAGATGTAAAATAGTTAATATTCTTAATTTTCTTCCTTGCAAATTTCTGTTAGAATTTTTAGAACAAAAAGGTTTCTTTGCCAGCTATTGGTATTGCTGACACTTGGCTTTGTTTCAGTATCTTACAGTGGATGGCAGCTGGGATGTTCACAGTCTGGACAGTAAGGGCAGTTTCAATCATGACTGGAAAGCCAGCAGTGAGAGATTTCATGCACTAGTTTTCTGGGCAACTGATATTTTTTTTTGTGTGGAAGTGGTGGGCTGTAAAATGATACCTCACAGCAGAGATAATTGTTGTGGGTGGGTAAAATGTTGGTTCTCAATTACCCAGGACTATAAAAAAGCAAAGTTCCAAACTAAACTGCGGCATTAAGACTAACAATCTAACGGGAACCTGACTCACAGCAACACACACGAGGTGCCCTGCCATGTCTCGATATATATATATAGGGAATTAAGCAGAGAGTGACAACTTAACTTGGAATTTGTTTTCCTTTTCCTCTGTCAAATTTGTTAAGTTTCTCTTAACCCTTCAATGCTGCCAACTGGTGTTTTGTCAGCTACAGTTTTAGGAGAATGTCAGCACATACTCGATGATTTTGGTTGCCATGGATAAGAGTATTTCTTTGATTTTTCTGGGACATCGTGTATTAATAAACAGGGTGCTTTGCTTACTTTGTTATACACATTCAATCTCTTCAGCCTATTCATTGCTTTTAATTTTGATAGAACAAGTACTGTAGACTGTGGGGCCATTTTAAGGACTGTCAAACTTCTGCCAACTTTAAAGGTCAAAATCAACTGTGACACCTACAGTTCAAATGTAATTAGTTGGAGATTTACTGGGATTTTATGCCAATCTCCCAGTAGCTTAGGAGTGACATAGTATCTAACCTTTTGGGATCCCAAGAGAAGTTCAGGTGGATGCGAGGATAAACAGTAAAATATACTAGCTAGCACGCTGCACCTTTCAGCAAGTCATCAGTCTCTTACACTGTGCTAGGAACAAGAGTGCATTCAGAATTTTTTTTTTTTTAAACAAATAACCTGCCAGTCTCCAGCACGGCCATCTAGTACAAGGTTGATGTATTTATTTAAAGCTTAGATTGTTCTGTACGTTCTTGGATCATTAAACTGAAGGACTCGTACAGTTGTGATTTTTAATGAAGCATGTTTGAATAATTATGCTAATTTACAAAGCACTAGAATCAAATCAAGTGATCAAAGTTTTCGTGATTACTATCGTGTTTTTGAAACTCCCCCCATCACTGATTTCTGGATAGACTCTAGCCCTGGCTGCTTTTTTGTCATTTATTTAGAATTTGCCACTAATCAATGCAGAACATTAAAAAAAATTTACACTAGAAAAGAAACACATTTTGCATTATGTCTCTATAGTGGACTTTGTATCAGTTTGAAAGCAATATAGCTCCAACAGACACCAGCCTAAATGCAGTCTACAATCAATACTGTATTCTGCCTTGACAGAAAGCTGAATTTTTATCTGTTAAACGTGTGAGCTTGGGGCAGCTCTGTGTCTGAAGTAGTTTAAATCTGAAATGTGATGTGCTGCAAAGAAAGTTGATTGACATCTTTGTTTATTGAAAAGTATTACATGAACAACAAAACACGGCCAGATACAGAACACTCCATTGCAAAGTGCAGCTGTGTTATTTTTCAATCCTATGTGTTCTGCCCCTTTGATGCCTGTCTGATGTAATAAAACCATAAGATTCTTCTTTGATTCAATAGTAAAAAATTTGGACAAGGGTGAGATGTGGAGGTATATATTGGTTGTAGGGTTTTGGTGAATTTCTTTCAAAAAACAGTTGGCTTTTTGGTTTAATGTTTCTAAATTTGAAAATAAATTAAGATACATTTAATAAGCAAGTTGTCTGAGGCTGCTTGAAATATTTTTAAATATGCACTTGAAGAGGAGAGAAAAGAACAATGATGACTAATCTTAAAGCATTAAACATGCAGAATACAGAATTAAGTTACATTTAAATTTCATGTTAGAATAATTACGCTCTTCATTGACATTTTCCCATGTTTTATTAAATCTTTATTATGTCAAGGTAAATAGAGGTTAATTCTGCTGTTACCTCTTCCAGTAAAGTATTATCTTTAATCTTGCATTTTTAAAAGTAGTAAATTGCACAACGCAGGTAATCACCATAGACTAATTTAGACCATTCTAAAATTTTGTCTTTAGAGTACAGTGTAGTTAAAAATAGATGTCACAAGAAAATATGAAGTATAGCATAACTTAATGAAAAAAGTATAGTTTTGTTTTTAAGAAATGTATAGCTACATTTCCTCAATACATTGACTTATTGGCAATATCTATGACAAGATTACAATTCTGCCTTTCCTTCTCAGAGTTAGTTTGTCCTTAGTTATTGCATGAGCTCCTTTGACTTGCCTCTGACACAGCAAAAACTCTTTAGTAGAAGAGGTGCTTGTCTTTAGCACTTTGTTATAGAGTCCACACTTTGAGCATTTTTCCATGATCAGCAGAGAACGCAAAGTCCCACATCCTTGATTCCTGTGCATCTCTCTTTGGTCACAGATACCTAGTGCTGCTCACCAAAGTACATGTATCTCCAAAACACAACGGCCTCAAAGCAGGGTGCAGTCAGACCTATCAATCTTTTTCCATTAAAGCCACATCCAGCGTGCCAAATGGACCAACTTTGTCAGGGAGGTAGGTGCTGCTCTTCTCCAGAGGCAATTGACAGAAGAAATTTACAGTCCTCCCTGCGTAAAGTGATACAGTTTACTCTTAGGTTTTTGCATACTTGTGCTATCCAACAAAGAAAAGCATCATATAGTGTAAATGCAAGATGGTACCAATTTCCCTGTACTTCAAAGCCGTTGCTTGATGACATGAGTTGGAAGCTTTAATTTCATATGACCTGTGGACAACTTCATCTCCATTATTATTCAGTATATTTACAGAGTCAGAAAATAATGGGACTGCACTTCCAGAGATTGTCCAGTCTCCAAGGTTGGTCAGACAAGATTTCCTCTGTAAATCCAGCTGACTACTTGCAATTGCTGTCCCATCCTTTATACCTTTGGAAATGGTTTCCACAATCATTTTCTCTGGTTGTTTTTTTTTTTAATGTGTTTTTTTGTTTGTTTATTTTCATCTCAGGGACTGAGGTGAAGCTGAATGACTTATAGTTCCCTAGATCCTCCTTCTTGACCTTCTTGAAAACAGGAGTGGCAGCTATTTTCCTCCAGTCCTCAGAAACCTCCCCTCATTGCCATGACCTTTCAAAGATAATCAAATTGGCCTCACAAGGACATTGCCCAGGTCCTTTAGCACTTCTGTATGTCCAGCTTCTTTACATGATCCCTAGATATCCTTCTCCACTGAGGGTCAGTCTTCCTTGCTCCAGACTTGCACTAGTCTCAGGGAGTTGGGATTTCTGAGGGCAAATGCTAGCAGTTAAACTAAAGGGTAAGAAGTCATTGAGTACCTTGGCCTTCTCTGTGTCCTTTGTCACTAGGTTCACTGCTTTATTCAGCAGTAGGTCCAAATTTTCTGTTATCTTCCTTTTGCTGATGATATACCTGTAGAAGCCTTTCTTTTTGTCCTTTATGACCCTCTCCAGATTCTACGGCAGATGGGCTTTGCCTTTTCTAAACCCATCCATTCATTGTTTGAAAGTGCCTTTACATTCATCTTGGCTCACCTGTCCCTGCTTCCACCTCTTGTAGGCTTCCTTCTCACACTTGAGCTTAGTCAGGGCCTCCTTGTTCACCCATGCAGACCTGATATCTTTGCTTTACTGCTGCACATTGGGTTGTACCATTCATGGGCAAGGAGGAGGTAACCCTTGAAAATCAGCCAGGGCTCTTGGACCCATTTTCTCTTCAGGGCTGTATCCCATAGTACTCTTCCAAACAGGTCCCTGAAAGATGCGGAAGTCTTCTCTCTGGTTGTAATCTTGCTTTTTTGCCTTGTTCCCTCCCATCAGGATCCTGAACTCCACCACCTCATGGCTGCTGCACCAAGGCCTTGGTCTCACTAGACTTTTACACCTTCAGATCCTGACCAGTTCTTCATCTATAAATATGAGATTCGGCAGAGCATCTCCCTCCATCAGATCTTCGACCACATGTATCATGAAATCATTATCAAAACCTCCTGGATTGCTTGTGCCATGCTGTGTTGTCCCTCAAGTTGCTTCTTCCAGTTGTTTCCCTGATCAGGTTGTCTGTAGCAGACACTTACTACAACATTGCTCGTGTCAGTCTGCATGCTACTACTGACCCATAAGGTCTCAGCTGGCTCATCACTCATCCCTAGGCAGAGCTCCATGCATCTCTGCTGTGCTCTCACATGCAGGGGAACTCCCCCTCCATGCCGTCCTGGCCTGTCCCTCCTGAAGAGCTGGTGTCCACCCATTGCAGCACTGCAGTTGTGCAAGCTGTCCCACAACATCCATGTGATCCCTGTGAGTTCCTAGCCCTGCAACTGCATGCGCACCCCTAATTTCTCCTCTTTGTTCCTTATGCTGTGTGCTCTAGTGCATGTTTAGAAGCATGATATTGTGTGGTCTGCCAAAATGTTGTAGAAAATTTTCTTAGCCCTCAGCAAAAATGGATTTCCCAATCCAGAAAAAGACTAGTCTGTGCATGCACACTTTTTTATTTTTAGTGGGAATCTTCATTCAACTTAAAATATAACATGCCTTTATTGCATTTTAAATTGCATGCTGTGGTGTTTTAGTTGTTTATTTATACTACTATCATTTTGTTTGTTGTTATTAGCTTTAATCTTTGTTTTCATCAAACTACAAAATTCCCCATCGAGTTTTGTCAGGTTTGCATAACAATCACGCCACACATTCTCCCTACACATTGCTTTTCCATTTTGCTAGCTTCTGTAAAGTCCTCCTCAGACCCGCAAGTAAGTAGATGGTCAGTTACATTCTGCCATGAACTCTATTTCATTATCTGGAGTGTCCATAAAGTTATTATTTTAAAAGCACGAATGTCAATAGATCTGTAAAAGGCATTTATCAAGCAGCTTCAGTGCTGGTAGGAAAGCAAGAACTCATTTTGGAAGTGCTCCTGAGAACCATGCAGAGAGTGGGATAATTCTGTACTTGCGTGCTAGTACAGCAATACAATCAGAGTGCTAGAGGACATTTGCTGTTGTACCCAGGACTAATTTTCCAGATTTTCTTCCAGTGTGTCTTTTCAAGATAAAACCCAACTGAGAAGCACCTGGGTAGCTAACCAAAGTTACTCAAGTAAGCTTTGAGAGTTGTCTAGTGAATTAAATTTGAAAATAAGCTGGTTTTTTTGAAATAATAACATCACAGTGACATTTTTTTCATCTCTGCTAGACCACTATGAGTGGTTATAGGGTGGTAACATGCAGTCTTAATTAGATATTTCATGTGTAAATTCTTTGCAATAAAAATGGAAGTATGCGAGACTCGTTAGGATCCAGGCCTATACTCAGACTTGAAATTCAGACATTGCGCATTGAACCTTTTGCTAAAAATCGTATCTTGTTTGTCTGAAATCTATCCTTCTAATGCATGAACTCCCGCCATTGTACTGAGCTGCACTATATAGCATTTAAAGACAAAAAGAAGCGGAGCAGACACAAAGCTTTTCGAAAGAAACTGGTTGAAGCTTACTGTGTTTGCCCCGGCTTCTCTTTGGCATACAGGAACTGTTCACACCTGAAATTCAAAGGCAAGCCCCTGAGATGTGAACTGACTGAAAGGGAAGCAAATATTTGCATAAATCTCCAAGAGGTGGTTTATATGGTCCCACTTTTCTTTGTTTCCCCTGGCTGTGGGATGAACTGAAGCAGGCTTTGCTTGTCGGACATGTTTTTGGGCAAGGAGCCGTTTCCCTTAGTGTTTTACAAGCTCTGGTGCCAGAGAGGTGGGACATAAAGTCTCAGTAAGTATTGAAAGCTGTTTTTAAAGTGGAAATATTCAAAGCATGCAGGAGTCTCTAAGCGTCTGTTCCAGGGACACATTAATGCATTTGAAAGGATATTAAAGCTTAACACAGAGGAAAAAAAAAGTCCTAGTGGCAAGATGTAAAACTGCTTAACAGAATTACATCCAGAACTTTGTGTATTTGATCTGAAAAAATAAATCATCTTACAGTTGCTCACATTAAAGCTGCATGTCAGTTTGGGAGCTTTTAGGATCTTGGACAGGTTTCATTTTTCTGGTTCACATAAGTTCTGTGTGTATTTGTGCAACTGTTGAACCTCAGAACAGGATTTCTGGTGACCCCATGTGCTGCTTGAGGATTTGTCTAATGTGCAAATTTAAGACAATCACTATGTAGAGTAAAAAAATATTATCTACCTTTTCCCCCATTACTCAGTTGCTAATAGCGGTCATGGCTTGATTAAGAATCCTTCTTAGTTTAATGCTTCCAATTAACTTGCATGGTTTTGTGGCTGACTTGATGGCCTAGATAAAGCACAGGCTCTTCTGAGACAGATACCAAACTTCATTTCTGGAGTAAGGGATAAGGGAAGCCTTGAGCCATGGTTCAGCCCTACCTATTGGTGGATTAGGAATGTCATTCAGACTTGAGTAGCTCTAAACTCTTTTTAGGAGGAGGATCATATTATGATGCAGAAAAGTGGAGCACTAAGACAGAGTGAAGGCATCTTGTTACAAATGCAGTGGCTTGAGACTTGCCGTGGGCTTGTGCCTTAGGTTGTCTCCAACTGGTAGGTCTGAAAGGAGGTGAAGGGCTGGTAAGGCCTGGGGGATCAAAGGCAGAGGCCATGCCTAGCACATTCCTCTGTTGGCCATTGGACTGTTGGCTACAGAGAAAAGGAAACGCTAGACTTGTTATTGAAAGTCTGTTCTCTGAGCTAAGGTTAACTTTGGTGCAAAAATCAAAAAATGAAGATTATGAAAAACAGAAGGTTGTACAAAGAATAATCAAAGCAAAAATTTATCCTTGGCCTTCTGTTGCCTCGGGCCTCATGATTTAGAGATTACAGTGAACTCAGTGGCTAAGGGAGATGTACTATGGGTAGAAAACATAAGTTATTTTTTTCCTTAAGCCAAGGAAACACAGATTCTTTGAAATGGCAATCTCTTGTGCTACATGAAATAAATATGACAAATAAAAAGGGAAGAGCAAACTGATTACCCTAATATTAAGTGCATGAAGTGGAATTTATAAATATCTTTGCGTGTTCAACACCCAATCCTGCACAGGGCATGTTAATACTTGTCACAGAATTTGAAATTCATCTAATCAGAATGGAGCCTTTGAGATGTTTCACACCTGCAAATGCATCAAGTGGCTAAACCTTAGAGAGTCTTTCACCATGATATGACCTACCTCTCTCATTACAGCACAGTGTTCACTACATTTGCTATAAGAACATTTGCATGGACAAAAACATGATTACGCTCATATATAATGAATGTTAAAATGTGTGCTATATATAGTTGTACTATCTAACTTGGGTTGTCATTTACATTTATTCTCTAATTCAGGGTAATATTTAATATCATTGGCTTAAGGACACTTCACCATTTCCACTCCTAAATATCCTTTTTTTCAAAGATAAGTTGATGGTATCTTATGTATAAGCACAGTGCTTTCATTAAATAGGAAAAAAAATATGTTTCTGTAGGTAGATGAAAAACAGTTATAAAACCTCTTCTTTTTTAGACAATGGGAAATCTGTAGCTACCTAAATCCTTCCGAGTGTTAACCATTTCTGTATGCTTAATATTGACTGCTTTAATGATGATTATTCAGGTCCCATACAAATGTTTTGGAACCAAGTAATACCTTGTTTGTTTGTGTGGATATAATCTGAAGGCTGCCACAACATCTAATAAAACTGTTTCACTCAGAGAGGCATATAGGCAGAAATAGAGTGCTGTTAAAGCACACAGCATCCAAAAAGAAGTTCACCACAGCCAGTAATGAACACACACCTCCTTTATTTGATTTCAAGTATATTTGTTGTGCTGTTTATAAAAGTGTCATTCAATGCCTCTCCCATATATTCTAGCATACAGGTATGGCTTAAGATGAAGTGTACTATGTATGGTCTTACTGCTGCAAAATCTTAGAAATATTCCTAAAAATAACTCAGAAGAGAGTAGAGCAGGGCAAAGTGTTAAGATCTGCATATATACGCACATCAAGACTGGAAGAGTTGCATATGTTTAATGCTCCTAGTGAAGAAAACTCCTAGTTCTGTCTCCAAGGTCATCAGTGTCATCAACAAGGCTAATCAACGAGGATTTAATGAGAAACCTTTGTCCTGCAATTGTCTTGGGTTCAAGTCAAGCCAACCTCTCTATGTAAGCATTTTGCCACTGATGTGGGACTCCACCCAGCTAGACCACCTCCTGAAGTCAGTAACAAGGTAAAGATGGCAAAAAATTGTACACACACATCTGCATATAAGTGCACCTGCATTTAGGTGTGTGCACATTTATCTGTATATATCACAAAATTATATGCTTCTTATGCGTGTTGGTATTTAATATGTTTTCACAGCAAATGGAAGTAACAACTGCTATTAATTACTCAGCAATTGAAATTAATGCACTGTTCTTCTACATTTGGAATAGACAAGAAGTATAATAATTAGTAGGTCTGCGATTCAGGATTCTCCAGAACGTAGACTATTTAACTACTTAGTATAGTATACAGAAATTTGATGTAATTGTACAAATATATGCATATCTATTTTCTTCTTTCTAGTGAGGCAAAGGCACTGTGGTCCCCAAAGGAGATTTTTTTTTCTTGGTAAGTTGAACTATTTTTAGCGTTCCTCAGTGGTGCACCAAAAGGGAGAATTATTTTATCTCCATGGGGGCCTGTGAATTTCATGCAATGTGAGCTTCTGTGAATAGAGTTCAAAATGCATTAGAAAAAAAAGGTTAATTTTTACAGTAAGAGGTTGAAATGTTGAACTGCCCTACTGCGGCAGTGTGAAGCATCCCACAGATAACTGTGGGGGACTGAACTCCTAGGAGCTACACAGAGTATAATACTATTTACTGTTTTAATTGTGGGCAAGAACTCTTTTCCTTTGTCGGAATCTGTAGTGCCCCTTGAAACAGAAATAGAATAATACTTCAAAATATTCTGATTAATGTATTTCATGTCCTTAATTTAATGTTTTTACTTTCAGATTTGTTTGTATTTAAAATAGCAGTAATTGGCAGCTGAAGTTGAATCATAGCATCTGGGTTGTAGTCTATTCATGACATCAGTGTATTTTTACTGCTTGTAAACATGCCCTCAGATCATCACAAAATGCCGCAGAATTTTAATAACTAGAAAAAGCAGAGAGAATTTATGCTGCCATTTCTCCAAATACTACACGCTGTGTATGCTGATGGTGAATTAGTGATAACCTGGCCCAGAGGAAAGGCATGAATGGGATTTCTTATCACCCTCCTCCTCCTCCTCCAGTCTGAACTTCGTACTAGTGAAGAGAAAAAGAAGAAAGACTTTGAGGTTACGACTGGTATGTAGACTGAGAAGGAAAAAGAGGGTTTTAGTCTGAGAAAGGTGAAGAACCCTTTCAGAAAACCAGAAGGAACTCCCTCTGTTGCCTTCAGAGGTCTTTGTTGAATACTAGGGATTTACTACATGCTTCTGTCAACTGTTTATAGTCACTCTGACAGTGACATTTCATCCTGTGAGGGTCATACTCCAGGGACTCAAAGACACTGTTCTTATAGTGTAGACTAATAGACTTACTACTGGTTTCAGGGCTGTAGGCATATAATCCCCCAACATCCTTTTTCAATTTATGAAGAACATTTCCATTATAAACCTCAAGGCAAATATATACATATATTCAGGCATATACACATGTACTAAGCAAAGGACATAGCTGGGTGATTTAAAGGGGAGCCAGGTAAGCCAGCAACTCTGTAGGTCCTGGATCCCAGACTCGTTGACGGAAGGAGGCACAGTCCCAGCACCACAGCAGTCTAATACTCCAGGCCAGAGTGAAGTCCTTGAGACATAACAACAGGCAATTACAAACTGGCTTCTAGCAGGGGAGAAACCAGTGACAAATACTACACATGTAATGACTACTTTGTACACTGGCAAAACGCAGGACATATTTATAGCTAAAGGAGACATTTGATTCTGAAGTGTCTTGAAAAACGGAAAAGTTCTTTCCTACTTGGTCAAACCTTGGGGGATTTTTTTGGCTGAAAATGGCATGAACCTTGAAGGAAATCTGATTAATTTCCTTGGTAATTTAAAAAAAAATTTGATAGTGAGGTATTTCCTCATGAAAATTTGCTCTAACCTTGGGGCAACTTTGCAGAGTGGAAAGCAGTGCAAATTTGGTAGAAGTATAGTCCTTAATCTCCAAGTGTGTCTTTCATTAGTCCTGTTAAAAGCTGTTTTGATCTGGCTGAGTTATGAGGCTGTAAGGATGTGTTCTTCAAATGTGTGTTGATCCTGAACTAATCATTTTCCTTATTAATCTCTTGAAACTTCATTTGGGTTCATGGGTTAGCTAAGCTAAGCAGAGATTCATATTCATTGCATACTCCCACAATATTCTGTTGGTTCTGGCTTGTGTAAGTTAAATGTATTTTTTCTTTTTCCTTTTTTTTTTTTTTTTTACAGGTGGATATAATTTTGGTGACAGCCATGAAGAGTCGTGTGACATCACAGAGTCATATAATAGTGCTTTTACTATGTACTTTCTGACTATCTTAGTTGTCTTCTGCTTACTTCTTTGTCTCAAATGAACTACTTCTGCAAACCTACTAACTCTCAGAAATGTGAAGACTCAAAACTGTGGTAGAAGTGTTTCCTATAGAATATTACATGATGCAAAATAAACAAAATTCCTGTCTGGAGAAGTGTCAGGTTTAAGGTCAAATATCTTGTAGCCAGATCTCAGTCGGAAAAGGAAACCTAGATAATTAATCAGTATAACTGTATCTCTCTTGATTCTAGTATAAATGGAGGACTAGAGAGCATGGCCCAGAAGTCCAAGTATCATAGAGAACTCTGAAATTTTCCCTTTTTGTGCATGTTTCTATCTTTAGAACATTACAAGATATTAGACCTTATATAATACTGTCTTATATAAAGATCTATTTTAGGTCACTTTTAGAAACCTTTATAAAGTATACTTCTATCAGCAACTCCGGACACTTACAAGAGAGAGATATAGAATTCATTGCCAATAATTCCTTAAAAATTGTAACCTCCTTTAAATGGTTTTTAAAGGTATTTAAAAATAAAGATATACAAAATTATCCATATAAAGCCATTACCATTTGCCATTTCCATTTGTTACCTAGGAAAAAAATGTTTTTCATGCTGAAGGGCATGAGCCTCTATGACCTGGGGTTTTGTTTTTACTCCCTCTCTAATTATTTGTGGAAAGTGTGCTCACTAAGAAAAGTTAGTCAATGATTAATTTTTATGTGTAGTTTCCATCATTCAGTGAAAATATAGTTATCCTCTCCCTAAAACACTATTGGAAAAAATTTGTAAAAAAAAAAAAGCAGCTTCTTGACTTGGAACTTACCATCATTTTCACAAAACTGTCAGGAGCTGTTAATATATTGATGAACATGTGGTGACAACATTAGCTATAAAACCCCTTTGAGAGTTGCTAGAAAAAAAAAAGAGATCTCCAGATTCAGGTAAAACTTACTGCTTTGTTAGCCCAGCATGAGGAATTCCTGATTCCCCACTTGTCGGCTGTGTTTAAATATTATAACTCAAATATGCTTACATAAAAGCTTATTGATTGGAAGAATCACTTGCTTTTTGTGCATTAGTTAATCAGGCTGCTGTTTTGAAATCTGTCCAGGAACCCACAGTGGAACCTTTCCTAATCCATCTGTTTAAGTCTCAAATGGTTTCACTGCTCCACTCACTTACCAGCACTGCTGGAATGTTAGTGTTTTATGATTAAAGGATATTGTTGTTCTTTTCATCCATCATCCTGGAGTTTGCTATTAATAATACAGTTTGTTCTTTTTTTTTTTTTTTTTTCTTTTTGGCTGTTTCCTTAGAAAGCTGCTTAGGTTTTCTGTTCCTCTTTGCCTTGTTTTTCCTTATTCAGATAGGTCATTTTCAGCACCTTAAGTTAGATGGGCAAAAAAATAAATTGCATCAGTGCTTCCTGGAAAGTGTGCACTGCCTTTCAGTATTTGACAAATGAATGGGAGAAAGACAAAAGAAAATTAAGCTAAAATGTGAGAGTGGGAAAGGCGGAATTGTAATAGGAGACATCAAATTGTACAGAACTCTCTGTGACTCCAGAAACATGTATGAATTATTGCTTTGTACTCATAGTAATGTCTAAAAGCAATTTTTTAACATCTCTTTGTGATTAAATTATATTATAGGGAAAAATCTTAGGTTTAATTTCTATTGAGGTATACTACAGTACATGAAAATGTGCCAACTGTCGGTAAAATAGCTAAGCTGCATTTGGATATAAATGCTGATCGGTGACATTTCAAATAAAACAAGGAACCTTTTTGGCTTCTCTAGGTCTCTCCAAAGGAAAAAGGACTTCAATGAAGAAAACAATAAGTATTTTATTTTTTTCCTTTATAGGTGGATAAAAACTCACAGATATTAAAGGAAACTTATTAATCAGGCTGCTGTAAAAGATCTGATACCAGCTTTGGTCAAAGGGGACGAGTGTCATCCTGAGAGCGTTCCTCTCTGGGACAGGAAACCGACGGAGCAAAGCCCTGAGAACATGCCGCGACACTTCATATTCAATCCACAGCCCTATAAAGAGATGAAAAATGAGCCTTGTCCAAAGCTCTTACCTCAGCACCCAGTGGCAAAAATAAAATGTGAGCTTGGGACCAGGTCTCTTTGAAGCTGAATTTTTTCTTTTTCTTTCTTTTTTTTTTTTTTAACTCTGCAACAGGCCTCTGGTGGTTACAGGTATTGATCGTCAGAAAGTAATCTGTTCAGGTTTGGGGGCATGCCAGACCGAATCCTGGAGTACATTCCTTCCTCTCCAAGGACATGTTGAGCTTTTTATACTGTCCACGCTGGCTCACTTGTCAGCTGTCTAGTTTCTTTGTTTTTACTGATTTCCCTGTTTGTGGGGAGCATATAATTAAATCTCCCTTAAAAAAAATTATATATTGCTACTCTAGAATTTTCTGCCAGTGCCAAGGATTTTTTACCCCATTTTTTTAACCCTCATTTTTCTTCTATAATCATTATTTGCTTCCCTCTGGCTGCCTGCTACTTATTTGTAGTAGTACCATTCATCCATTGAGACCTTTCCATCTGTCACACAGCTTTGCTTTCTCTCCCCAGAAGCTTTCTTCTCCTACTGTGCCATGCTTGATTTTGGGGGTTTAGCTGCATGTTTGTATGCTCTTTTTAGTATTTTTAAAAATGCTTCAGTATTCAGAACAAATAAAAGAAGATTAAAAATCCCCCAAAACATAGCATAAGAGCAGCTGAAACCCAACGTTGTGCACAGAGGCAGGATGAGGAGACTGAGATTCCTGATGAATTAAGGAATCAACAAATATAGCCAGTGCATAACTGCTGGCCAGACCCTTCTCTCTCTGAATTGTTGTTGTTGCCTTCAAAATCTTTCCATTTTTGTGTTAGACAAATAGATGATGTCAGGAAATGTTACATTCCCTTTGCTGTACTGACTCCCGTTGGTGTATTGATTATAAAGAATATCTGAGGAAAACCAAACATACTGAGCTACAATACTGTGATTACTTAAAGGAAAGAATGTTTTAAAAGGGCCAAATAGTCCCTTTCTAAAACAAGACCAGGGTCATGTCTTACATTTAAAATGAAAGGAGCAATTTTTTGCATGCAGAGGTTAGATATCAAAAAATTGCAACATTATTAGTGTTTCCCAGGTGAAATGCAGGATGTGCTGAAGCCAGCAGCACAACCCTTCAGAACGATCGGGTTTTTTCTGTGTGTCTTCAACTCACTTATTTAATTGCAATTGTGGTCTAAATGGGATCTTCACATTTTAGGGAGAAGTGTGTCAAGTATACCTTCGTTTTTGATGTCAGCAAGGCTAGGAGATTTTACATCTGCTCTACAGATCTACCTTGCAGTTGACTCCAATCTCAAATTCTTTGTCCCAGAGAACATCTCACAAAATTACATACTTATGAAAATATATTAATTTTCTTTTCTTTTCCTCTCACACTTCTCATTGCATCTTCTCACGGTCTTGTTTCAAAAGTTCCTGCAAGTTTACTGTGAATCTCAGTATTAGTAAAAAAATTTGTGACGTGTTCTGGAAAATCCTTTTTCAGTAGAAATAACTTCACTATTTATAAAATGGAAATAGGAAGCTTCAGTATACACTTGTATTGGCAGATGTCTAAAAATGTAAGTATTTCACAAAAATCTTATTTGTAAAGTATTGCTTCTGTGAAAGTAAGGGTCATCAGAACCAGCTCTTACTTTACCTGAACTTTATGGTGTTTTGCAAAGGAAAATAAACGGTTCCTTTTCTGGGGTAATTTATGGGAAAGAAAATGAGTGAGAAGGGGGAAGGGGCAGGAGTGGGGGTGAGAGAGACAGCTCCTTCCACCCATCCTGACCATTGAAAATTTTTCTATGTTTCTCCTCAGGAATAAATGGTTGAAAAATAAAAAGGGTGACAGTGGGGTTTTTTTGTGTGTGGTCCCAAATTTTATGGTCCTAATGCAGGATCAATGTATCCCTCTGTTATTCACATTTGTCCTGTCTGCTCTGAAAGTCCCTCAGTGGGTGAAATTTCGCTGTTGTCCAGGAAATCTAGTCCAGTGCTTCATTACAATTACTTGTTGTTGCAGAAATTTAAATCTATTGCTTCTTATTTTACCCAAGGTGGACTTGGCAAATAGATTATCCTCTTCCACAGTGAGGCTCATGCTCAAGTGTCTCCTTCCCTTTTCTTTGGTTTAAGGTTAAACATGCCCTGTTCCTTCAAGCTTTCCTTGAAGGCCTAAAGGTTCACCCTGCACTCCAGTTGATCCACTTCTCTCCCACAAGAGGACTCAGAGGTACATGCAAATCTTCAGGTGACACTTTCTGGGCTAGATAGATAGACAATTACACCTGCCTTGCAGATGTTGCTAGGTTGTTTTTTTTTTCTTGCAACCACATCACATTTCTTGACATTTCTTAAGATTATGCCTATTCTTGATTTTTTTTCTACTCATTTGTTTATGTTAACTGGAAAGCCAATAGTAAATTTGGGTGGCAGTCTTAGAAGTGTGATGATGAAAACAGCGGGGCAGAGCCTTACAGCTATGAAACCCAAATGCAACCCAACTGGTGGATGTGGTAAGCCAAACAAATGGCCTATCTGATCTTCTGATTTAGTTTTAGGTAGCCCTGAGAGGAGCAAGGAGTTGGACTTGATGATCCTTTTGGGTCTCTTCCAAGCTGAGAAATTCTACCTCTCCTCTGCTCTCCTTTCCCCATATGGGGATGCTAACATCAGTGGGATTCCCTACATATATAGGAATATATTCTCATAACATCATACAGTCAGGAGCTTGATGTGACTGGCTTGCTATTAACCCTGTTCTACAAGTGTTTTATTCTCATATGTGTGAACTTAATGAAACAGAGGGGCCAAAGGGGCAGAGTGGGACTGTCGCTTAGCCTACGGAATCCTCAGTAGCACTGGATGAAGTTATTTCACTGTGCACTGGCCTTCTATAGTCTTGCCAAGGACAGAAAAAAATTTAAGTGAAGCCTGCAGCCAGAATAGCTGAACAAATTTATTGTTTATTTTTATTCCTACAGAACCTAACAATTCTAAATCTGCACTAATGTCAGAAAGTGACCCAGGTGATGGCAGTGGTCTTCAGGGAGAAGTCTGGACACAAGGAGGACTGTATCTTCAGGTGCATGATCAAGTAGGCTTTTTTGACACGAGGGTGTTTAAGTTATTATTTTTCAGTAAGTGTACATACAATCCTCTGTGTGCAGTACTTATTCGAAAATCTAGGTCTGCCTTTGTGGCTAATACTTTTTGTCTCTGTCCCCTACAATGAACTGGAACGGCTCTACCTATAATAGAAGATTTTGTTTTAAAGCTACTGCCTGTTTTTCTCTTCCTTACTCCTTCATGCCATCACTTTAAGACTTCAGAGCCATAGACCAGAGTGCTTGTGTTAAATGAATATATTTGACAGGAGTTAAGTCTTTTGGGCATTGCAATAGGTTTTCCTCATCTTGGCATGTGAAGACTGAGAGTGTTCTTTGACACCAGCGGCAGAGGATGTGAGCACAGCAACTTTCAGGGCATCAGAAGTGTCAGCATAAGGAAAAATCAGCAAAAGTAGACAGTGTTGAGGTAATTTTCCCACACCATGCCATGAATTTAGCCAACTCCTGCTCCTGTGAATTCTGGGCTGACAGAGTTTCCTTCTTTGTTGCTAAATATCACATAAAGTGTTCTGTCAGCATCAAGATTTGTTCAGTCCCCTTATGTAGTAAAATAAAAATATAATCCTTATGCCCATGTTTGAAATTTGAGCATAAGTTAAAGGAAAAAAAAAAAAAAGAGTAAACCTTTCCAACAGGCCAAGACTGCATTTTGGAGGTTCATTTTTCAGAACATCATGTAGTCGATGCTGTCGAGAAGAGCTGAAGGCGAAAGATATGTAGGGCACAAGTACTAAAAATTGAAAATCTTACTCCCATTAAAATGCATGGGATTTCTGCCAGTTGCCATAGACATCAGTGGCAGCAGCATCCTGCTATTTTTTTTTCTGTTTTTACTTTCTGCTTTCCTCATCTTTTTATTTATTTTTGAATCCTGAGAAAATGAAATAAAACATACGTTACTAGAATGGTTTCCATGGTTTATATCTCAGATCTCCTAATGTTATTAGGGTTACAATTATTTACTTATGCTCCAAATTTTATAGTGATGATTAGAGCCTACAGTCAAGAAAAATCCTAGTTACCGTTAGGTTAGAGACATCTGATCTCCCGAGTACTGATAAATGTTGTTATTGCTCCGAGTTGTTCTGCACCCAGCTGGGTTTTTGTTAAGGTACTTAAGGGCACAAGTGTTTGAAAGGCTGGGCTCTCTTTTTGTGTGGAACAAACAGAGAAGAAAGTGAAAGCTCTGAATCACCAAAGAGAGCTTCCAATTTTAGCGTGGGTATGAAAAGAATATTTCCACACATGAAGAGTTTTACATAGGTGCATTACTGGGGAAGTATGAATGCACTACATTTGTTTGCACAGGATCATTTCTTCTGTTTTTCTTGTTCTATTTTGAATTCCTAGCAGCTTTTGTAAGTGATACTTTACATGTAATCTGGATGCAATATTGCTGCTCAGCTGTGCGCCTCGGTCTTTTCTATGAAGTACACCTCGAAGCAAAGGGTTTCATGGAGGCAAACACCTGAGCGATAGTAGAAGCTAGAAATGACAAAAGGGCTGCAAAGCTGGTCTTTGAAGGATTTTTCTCCCCTTTCATGTCAAAGAAATGTCTCTAAGTCAAAACCGCTACAGCTTCAGAGGTGTAGAGGGAGGTTCTCCTCCACCCCCTGTCCCAGCCACTGCCTGTGGGACAGACTGACAGCCAGAAAGTTTCCTCTCTGTCAGGGTTTGTCACTGCTGCTTGCCAAGATCAAGATGTGGGCACTGGGCTTGGGTATCCAGATATCAGCAATAACCTGGCTGGCTTCCTTGGGAACTTCTGGGTGGTTATTTCTATAAATACATCACCATTTCTGTAGGACCCTACTCTGGAAAAATGTTGACTGAAAAGTGTCAAGAAACACAAAGACCTTGACTATACTGAAATCAGTAAAACTTCAGAGTTGGGATGACTTTATCCAGTAGGGAAAGAAGCTGCTTAGTGTATTTAGTGTCTGACCATTGCCTAGCGATCAATCTTGGACACTTGGATTTATCAGAATAAAGAATGTCCTCCTATAAGGAAAGTGTGATCCTGAGTTTCTCCTTTCATTCCTCTTTCAGTCAATGCTGTTCTGCAGCTCCCAGATATGTAGATTAATTTCAACCCAAAATGTGTTGAAAACTCAAAATATAACTTCTTTCCCTTTAGGTGATAATTCTCTTATGTTAAAAAAAAAAAAAGGCTTTTTAAAAACATCTTCTCATCCTTTTGACCTCTAATAAAATTGTCACGGTTTTTCTCAGTATTATAGTTGAAAAGAAGGTTTTGAATTGTTTTATTGTGTGGACTGATTAAGAAAAAACAAGAAAACTAGATAACTTATTCCTGGAAAACATAATTTCCTGGAAGTACAATATTTTTCTCCACCTCATAAATATTATACAGGATCAACCCTTGGAAGTAAATAAAATGTAATTACTATTGATGCTTTATACAATGTTCAGCATCTTTAAATGATAATCCAGGCTTAAATCTTTGTATAAATTAAAGTAGTCTGAGTAATTTCACCTTAATTAGTGTGTGTTTTGTTTGTGTAACAACCTATGCTGATTTTTTTAAACCCAGTTAAATATGCAGAGTAAAACAAGCTGCAAGCGCGCAAGTTTGATTAACACAGCCCTTGCAGTGCTGCTCAATTTCTTTCTGTATGGAAAGGTCAGTAGAGGAGTCTGGAGAGATCAGACCTGAATGGTAGGTTCCCGTAGCATGTGTGGAAAACCACAAACCATGTTGTGCTTCCTCATAGTGAACTGTTGGTACAATTTCTGATGAAAGAAAAGGATACCTTAAGCTTCTCTGCTTGTAATGTTAATCAGTTTTGTGGCAGTGTTTTCAAGGTAGGGCAAGAAATGACTCCACCATTTCCCCCTCCATCTTCCACCACCGTTCCCCCTCTTCTTTTTTTGTCATTGATAAAACTGTAACTAGGTTTTCTGGGAAAGTACATCACCCAGTGCTTCCCCACGTCTTTCCTTGAAGTATTTCTTTTGTCTGTCTCCATTACACCCGTGTGCAGTGACACAATGTTTCTGCACAGTGGGAGCTTGCAATCTCTGAAGAGGCTTTCCAGCATTGCTTTTTAGACTGAAATCATTACAATCTTCAATAGCTACTTGGATTTGAAAAACTAGCACATTATTATTCCCTGGACTGTCTGGATGTAAAAAGAGCCTATTTTCTTGCCTTTTTTTTTTTTTTTGGTCCCTGGGTACACATTGGCCTTACACCTAACTAAACTAAACCTTAGTTTCTTTGGATCTCAATCGGAGCTGCAATTCACGTCTTGTGCTGTTTGTGTTTTTCTTTCATGTAGGGTTTTACATTATAAATGAGAACTCTCTGTCAGAGAGATTTATATTTTGGTTATACGTAATGCTTTTGAGTTGCGCATCCTTTTTTGTATGCGTAATTATCATAGTTATTATTATCACTAACATAGTGCAGCATATTGTACAGTATGTTACAATAAATGTTATGATGTGTAGCATAACAGATGTTTGGTAATATGTCTATGATTTTTAAATGCCACAAGTTGCATAGTTTCATAGGGCATTCAAGTTACCTCATCTGATATCCTGCAAAGCACAAGCTGTATCTGTTGCACCAGTAAAACATTATCGCAAGCCCAGGGACTTTGGTTAGGTTAATTCCTCATGGGACACAACTGCTGTTTCCTCTGGCAAGAGGAGGAGTGATGAGGATGCTACCAGCACCTGAGGACTTTGTTGTGAGTGGAAATGGATTAGGAAAGACTTGCCCAGATGATCCTGGCTTTGCTCTGGTGCCCTTCCTGCTGAAAAAGGGCTCCAGACCCCTCCTGAACTGACCAGAAAGGAAACTGTTCTTTAACCCTAAGCCCAGTCCATATTTGACCCTGGGCATGAGAGCAAGTGATGGTCAAACATCGAGGAAAGTTAAGAGAATTAAAAAGACACAGTATCACAGAGAACATGTATTTCAGCCTTGTTCCTTTTGTGTAACAAATGTAACATTTTTCCTCCCTTCTCTTTCCTTTTTTGATTTTTTTAAAAGATATAACTCAAAAGAACATTAAAGAGTTGTAGTACAGGCATTTATAAAATATGCAAAATGGGAAGTTCCAGTTTTATGGATTGCTATTCTCCCCATATAGCAGGGCAAGCACACATATAGGACAGTTCTTTTTTGGTCAGGTGATGCATAAAGTGCTTTTCTCTTACAGGATCAGTTTCTGGAATTAAGTTGAATGCTTGTGGCTGTTGGAAAACCAGTGTGAGAAAGGTTATGTAGTCTTTGCGGGGGCAGCCTTTAGCTCAACACTAAGCAAATCTCCACCAGTCCCAACTTCAGTGAGCGCTCTGTCAGATTGAAGCAAAGGTATTGCTGGGACTGGGAGTATAGTTTTGTCCCATCTCCTTCATGACAATTCCCTGTGGGGGACAAGGCAGCAGAAAGGCTACAAAGCAGGGAGTGTCTCTGCAGTGAGACTTGGCAGCACATTTTCCAAGTGCAGCTGACTTCCCAAGCCTTTTTCTCAGCTGTGAATAAGAAAAGGTAACCAAGAGTGCTCATGGCTTGTAAGTGTGGATCAAACTTGTCAGCTGAAAGTTGCCCAGTTCGGAAATTACTCTATTTCTCAGTGATAGTAACTACTCTGCAGAGATACATATGTGCCGTGGTTTGTCTGGAAGTAATGTCATCTTTAACCATTTTTGTATTGGTCCCACTCACAGGGGATCTGGAGCAAGCTACACAGCTCTGAGTAACTGTGGATAAGTCTGTTTACTGATGCTCAGGAAATTTTTATTTTGATGGGGCACTTAGCTGCACTCAAAAGAAAATAAAATCAGACAAAAATCCCTGCTAATGATTTTAAGAATTGGCTAAAAGCCCTCTGATGCTCTCAATGCCAATGGGTGATATAAAATATGTTGATGAAAGGAGCTATGTTATTGCTGGGTGTCAGTTTGATCCCTAAAAGACGGAGAGGTATCCTGAAGCAGTGAACAGAATCAATTCTTTTGTCATCTCTTGAATGACTCAAGCTGAAGGAAAGAATAGAGCACAGCATTTTTAATGAAAATGACAGAGTTGAGCTTTGCTTAGTTTTCTATAGCACAAAGATGCTTGTTGCACTTATGGATATGTGGCTCATTGCATTTGTGTAGCTTTCCAAGCATCAGCCCCATCGTTCATGTTTGCATTCGGTTTGTGGCCTTTTGAAGGTGGAACATCGCTGTCTAACCTGCTGCTAAATTAGCACAGAATAGGTGCCACTGACTGTAAGCTACCATTGGCATTTCAGTACACAACCAGATTTTAATAAGCATAAACACTGGCTTGAATCTACGCCAATGTCTCTCATGTTGTCTCTGGATAATATAACAATGTATATTAAAATATGTGCCATGTTTTCCTAACATCTTGTAGTTACTCAGCATTAACCTGCTGGGCACACTGGGATTCTAAGGAACCTGGACAGACAAACAAGGTGCTGCTGAAAACAACACAGGGATCAATAACTTGTATTACTGTAGAAATCCTTCTGGGCTTAAAACCTTATTTTCTTGTGTTTGGCAGGCAGCCCCAGAGTAACAAGGAGGGTGAATCACAGCGTTGTAGCAAACATGTTCCAGCAGAAAGTGTTCCTGGGTTTCATGGACTCGAGGGCTTTTAAGGCCAGAAGGGGCTCTTGGATTGTCTTGTCAGACCTCTTATTTAGCAGAGGCCATAGGACATTGTGGTATTAATCTTTGTCTTACATTCAGTAACTCCATACAGACAAGGCTACACCTTTCAAAAAGGCAGCCAATCTTAATGTAACTTTTGGCAATGTTTATTGTCATTCTGATGGCTAATTGTTCTTACTATGATAAATGTGGGCCTTATTTGCTATGCGCCTGTCTTTGACTTCCAAAAGTCAGATCTCACAATACCTTTTTTAGTCTGAAGAAACTTTCGTAATGAAATTTCCCTTTTTTATAATTAACTTCTCTCTTGTTCTCTCTAACTCTCTCTTTGATAAGGAGAAAATTTCCTCATGGACTAAAAAAAAGAAGATGGGCATTCCAAAATTCTAATTCTTCTCATAGATCTTGGTCAATTTGTACATAACATTAAATCGCCCAGCTTTAACTTTTCAGATTCCAAACATATACAAGAAGAGAAGGCTGTGGGGATACCTTACTGCAGCCTTCCAGTGCTTAAAGGGGGACTATGAGAAAGATGGGGGCAACCTCTTTAGCAAGGCCTGTTGCAATAGGACAAAGGGTAATGGTTTTAAAATAAAGGAGAGTAGATTTAGACTAGGTATAAGGAAGAAATTTTTTACTGAGGGTGGTGAAACACTGAAACAAGTTGCCCAGGGAGGTGGTAGGTGCCCCATCCCTGGCAACATTCAAGGTCAGGCTGGATGAGGCTCTGAGCAACCTGATCTAGCTGAAGATGTTCCTGCTCACTGCAGGGGGGTTGGACAAGATGACCTCTACAGGTCCCTTCCAACCCAAAGCATTTATGTTTCTATGATTCTATGCAAGACATTCAAAGACCTTTAAAGTAATAATAACATTAAAAAGTAATATTTAAAAAATACTTCCTTCTTGCACAAGGCACATTTGGGATCCAGCATATCTTCCCCCTTCAAAATAAAATTTTAGAACTCTACTTGCCAAAATAAGGCACCTGCATTAGCTGAAACAGTTGTACATTCCTCAGCTACATCTAGTTCAACAACTAGATACGTATATAAGAAGAAGACCTGTTAAGGCCTGATCCAGCTCCTGCTGCAGTCAGAGGGGGTGCTCCATCGACCGCACTAGGGGTTAGATCAAGACTTTGCTGAATAGTAGGACTGTTCTTTGCAAAGATGATACATTTAAATATGAAAAGTAATGAAGTAAGCAAGGCAAATTGTGGTTTAGTTAGAATCTAATTTTCATAGCTTTTTTAAAAAAATTAGAGATAGATATCTCTATTGTAGGTATAGAAATATATAAAAGTGAAATACAGGTAAAGAAGATGGCTGCATAAATTAAACCTTCTCTGCTGAAGTTATTAACATCACAAAGCTACATGTTAGAGGTAAAATCCTGACCTCGCTGAAGTCAGAGAGATGTGCTGCCTTTAGCAATGTAAGATTTTCTTCTTGATTTGAATTGGGTAAACCAAATTTTTCTTTTACTCTATCTGAGAGCATAAATGTAGTTGAAAATATAAACTTAAGGCAGAAAAATGACTTGTTATCAAAGTCTGGGGAAGGGAGCAGGGAAAGAAGGAAATATAATTCCATTTTGGTTCTGTTGAATTACGCGCGAGGGCAGGGAATCACCGTGTCATCTTGGGGAGGCAAGAAAGTTCTCACCATTTTAAAAAATGTATCATGTCCAAGGATGTGCTGGGATCAAGTGGGAGGGGGTGTAGAAATCCACTTCAGGTTATTTTCTAAATTGTTTTCAGGATATAAGAGATTAAGAAAAACTGCTATCAGTATGCCATGACTGCAGACAGTGTTAGCTGGCATGTTTTACTGGAGACAATCACAGGTAAATCCAAGTCCGGAGTTTTGTAGTGTTGGTGAGGGATGTGACTATATCATCCTCATTTCTGCATGGATTTCACATAGACATTTAGGGGTATAACTTAGTGCAGGAGAAAATCTTAAATGCTGAGAGTCAGGGAGTTCTGAATGCCTATCCTTGTAAAGAGGACACCGCTCTCAAAAACGTGGATTTTTCCCTTGTAAGGAATTATAGGTGGATTTTTCAGCTTGGCATTTTAAATGGTATGTTAGATATTTAGAGCTGGCATCCTGAAGTGTAACATACTGTCCGAAACGCTGTTTCATTTCTCTTCTTCTGTTGTGTAGGATGGAAAAAGGAAAACACTAATAGGGTACCTCAGCCACATATGCTGAGAATTTTTCCAAACAGCAGAAACCTTTTGCTTTCAGAGGTCTGGATATTTTCCCAGTGCATCACCATTAATGTCTCTGTTTATCTCACTTTATCATAACTTGGAATATGAAGTAACTTCTAATAATTTCACTTTTAGCTTAGCACTGCAGAATCTATTATTCCAGGGCTGGAATCACATGCCATCTCAAAACCCAGCCAGCGCTGCGTAAGTGCTTTGAATGATGACAGATCAAGAGAAAGTGGGCCTGAATACATAATTACTCTAACATGCAGTTAATATTGGTTGATAAAGCTATGGACACACAATTAAGAAAACATGCCTGATAAAACAGGTTTTTTAGATAGACGGGAATGAACTATAACTAGTTACAAAGGCTTGTGAACTTCCCTTCTCTTTCCGAATGTCACTGCCTCAGATTGCCTTGGCAGCCTCATGTATAGTGTTTGCTTCATGCATAATGATTTCCCTTTTTCCCCCTTTCCTTGAACGGTTTTGCCTTTTCGACTAGTTACTGTTACCACCATTTAATAAGAAGGCTTTCCTTGGCTTTCTAATCGAAAACTTGCTTTTATCTTTCTTCATAAAAGAATTGAAATGGCTTCTCTCAGGTTTCTGTAGCCTCTGGGGAGATAAGGACCCTGCGGTTAACAGGATGAGAGATTTTTGTTTAGAAATTTTTATTTAGACAATGAAAAATGACCTCTGTAAACTCAAAGCTATCTTATTTTGGGGCTTTAGGCTTCTGGCAGATAAATCAATTGGGCCCTTGGGACAGCAAAGGAAAAACCTTTGCAGTAACTATGTCAGGACAACGCAATAGATTTGTTGTGAGGATGCAGTTGTGTTGAAGGTAGAATGCACTTAAAAATAAATATAATTTTATTTTCTATAAAATATTCAGGATTTGGATAGTAAGTTTTTCAGCTGCCACAAGAAAATATTTTTTTTTTGTATGATATAAACTTGAGAAAAGGCCTGATTTCTTCTGGGAAAAGGGCAGTGGAGGGGGGTGAGTTGCAGGGATACGAGTGAAAGGTGTTTTAACAATTAAATATTCGACTTCAGAAAAAAGCACTTATGAAATTTTACTTTTCTATTTCACTTTTAAAACACCCCCCCTTTTCACATATATGAAAGCCTCCTTTCTCAATACAAGGGCTTAATGTTGCTCTTTTTTTTTTTTTTTTTAATTATTTAATTATCACCTAGGTAAGACTATGGCTTCAACAGAGTATCACAACAGTTTTCACACCTATGTGTAACCCTAAAGAACTTTTCAGATCTTCACAGCATGAACTTGCACACATATTTACTCTGAAGAACAAGTGTAGCAGTTTGCTCTGTGTTCTCTACCTGTTTCATGCAGAGTGCAGCCACAGAGTGAAAAGTTATGCAGACATAAATTGCAAATTTGACAAGGAAGCAAATGAGGAGACAGATGCTTAACTAAAATGTATTGATGTGCAATTGTCAGTGAGTTGGTGGGTGTTGAATAATGCGGTTAAGATGCACCAACGAAGCCTTATTTCATCTAAAATAAAAACTAATGTAAATAGAATTGGAGAGTGTGATACAAAGTAACAAAAAGCAGAAAAATGCTTGTGAAGCTATTGCCACCCTGTTGCACGCTGACATGTGTTTGTTCTAAACACCCACCCCTGGCAGCGGGCTCTTGAGCTGCTGGAGAGAAGCGAGGTCTGTTGAGGAGGGTGTCTCATGGATCCAGTTTCAGGTTAGGAGGCAGCTGGGTTTGGCTAGGTGGTAAATTATGTAGGGTGTTTGGTAGTGCTAAATGCCACCAAACTGTTCATTACTATTTACTCAGTTAAGACATGGCACAAGAGGAGGATGAGTTTGCAAGTTTGCTCTTTCTTTCTATGTTATATGAGTGGGTTGGGATTTACATCGTTCTTAGTGCTGCTATTTCATTTACAGTTTCTATTCAAAAGGGCCCAGCTTCCCATTCCCCCCACCCTGCATCCTCCCCTTTCTTTTTTTTCAGGAACAAGACAGCTTCAGATAAAAATCTAAGAAATTAACCCAAGTACCTTTTACACCATAATGCTGCCATATGACTACTTAGCTGTCAGCTCCTTGCAGAATTTTTTCAGAACATAATGGTAGCCACAAAGTGTCACTCACCTGGGGTCAGCAATACTCTTCCACTGCACCTGTAACACCACCTTTCTTTGGCATTAGATAAAGTGTCTTCTATATCTCATTAACCCTGGGGTAGTAAGAAGTATGCTTGTATATAAGATATGAAATATTTTATCAAAATTATAACAATCAACATAACAGAAGGATACACTCAGAGGTATTTACTGTGAGACAGTAAGCATGATCTCTTTGCAGTGAATGAAAATGATATGAAACAAAGCCCCAGAAAAACTATACCCAAGAGATATTTCTGAAAAGGTCATATATAGATTTTTAAATACAAGTGCTCCAATTTTTTGTTGCTATTATGGCAGGGGAGAAAGCGTTTCAGATGAAGTTTCCATTTTTCTCAAGTTTGCAAATATTAACATCGAGATTCACACAAAAATTACACTTTTAAACAGAAGAATCCTTTTAGAAATCCTGGCAATGCAGTTAAAGACAGCCAAAAGACATTAATTCTGGCCTAGGTGATGTTCATCATGCACATCTCCCTTGCAAGACAGAGATATTCTGGAAGAGTTTACTTCTAGAGTTTTATTTTCATTTTTGCCTTGGAAACCAAAGGCAAAAATTTAGCCTTTTTTTCAGTTTAAATATGTGTTTATGACACCTAAGGGTTGGTTTTGGTAACTTTGTGTGCATGAGACTCATTTTTGAGGCTAGTAGTCCATCTTTTTTTCTGCTGCTTGAACTCTGCTGATTTCTGCTCTGCAATCTCGAGGCATTTTGTGAACATTAAAGAATTTAGCCTTGTAGCCTTATAACGTAGACAGACTAGTTTTGTTTGAAATGTAACACAGTGGTGGTCAGCACTGGTCCCTGAGACACATTTGTGTTGTGAACAGTTCGGGTATGGTTCCCATGCTGGGGTTATGCTGCAGGAAATACAGTTAGGGTCTCCTCACATAAAACATTACTGAAAAATCAAATTCATGGCAAAAAGAGAAAGCAAACAAGGAAAGACTGCTGGGGTCAACAGTGTTGTTATCTTGGACACGTATTGCACATCCAGCTCAGCCTTCACTGTTCGATGGAGTACCAGGGCTCCTGGGGAACCACCTTTACTGTCCTCCTGTGGCATTTTTCCTTTGATTCCTCTTCCTTTTCTCCTCTGAGATATGTATGTGAGTTTGCGTAGGGCTTGACGTCGGTTTGCTGCTCTTTTTGAAATTGGTGATTTTCTAGGAAAGTGATTACTCATACTTCGTTATTATTAAATTTATGTTCCCTTACTCTTTCTGAGTGCTTTTTCATGGGGTCCAAAATACCATTTTTGAGGGCAAAATGTTAATAACTACAGTAGCTAAGGATGACAGCAGAAGGGAATTCCTGTGCTTGATGGTTAGGATCTGAAAAGTCCTTCTAGACTTTACATTATGGATCTGTAATGTTATCTTGTTTGCTACGGGTGGTGGAGTTCCGATGTAAAAAGCTGGAAACATTTGGCTCCAACCTGCTAGACAGTCTGTGTCTTTAGTTTCCCTTCCTGGAGACCTGGGAGGCAAGGTGCTGTAGCCTAAAACCAGTGTTTGTGGTACAACATAAGGCTACACTGATGCTAAGGAAGTTTAGGCTTAACTGCATGATGGCCTAGCACAAAAGATTACTGTGGACCACAGCCTGAGAGATTCTTTTCCACTAAACCTTCTTGTCAGCACACTCACTTTAATGCCTCTTTGCAACACAGGAAAAGTGCTGAGGGATGTTGGTATAAATGGTAATAAAGCTCTTCAATGCCAAGGAGGTCATTCTACAAAGCTGCTATCATCTGTTTCTGAGTTTTGAACTAAGAACTAAAGAAGATTTGGTAAATGTCTTCTCTTTTCCAGCAGAAGTTGGGCGCTGTGTAACCTTAGTGGCTGCTAGGAAAATGCTTTCCAAGGACTCATTGTCCTAAAAATAAAACCCCAGGGTGGACTACAACATATAAGGCAGCAAATAACTTCCTTTCTAAATTTTTCTACATAAACAATGCGTGCTGTAATAAAAAAGAAAGAATTTGTCTATGTGAACATTTGACTTTCTCATGAAATCTCAGATTTGTCTGAACTGGGCCTTCATGCTGGTTCACGTCCACATAACTCATCCTTTACAGTCATAGACTGATGTGACACAGGGTAATAGAAAGTGATGCATTGCCTGAATTTAAAGGAACACGGACTATTTCAGGATCGGCTGTGCAGTATGAGATCTGTATCAGATTTGAAACAAAGCTAACCAAGCAGACAGAGCAGTAAGATATCTATAGCATCCATTAATCAGTATATACTGTGCTGTTGCTGGCTTCTTTTTTTTTGTTTTGTCTTTTCTGTAGGCGTTCACCATCTAACGTTATTTGCTTCGTGCCTTTTAAAGCTAAGACAAATACACAAGGTTACTTGGGAAACCATTTACAGACTTTTTCTCCTCTATGTTCTTTTCTTTTCATGCAAGAAATCATACTTCTCTAACCCCAAATATCCCACCAGAGTTGTAGATCAGCAGTATGCCTACGTAAGTTTATAATTAAAGTGCAAAGAAGTCAGTGTTGTTCTTTGTTGTTTAAGTATTCTTTCTGTATGTGTGTACATGTACTTTCATGCCTTGGCATGATCTAATGACTGGAGAGCCCACGCCAGAACATTCCTACAAAAGCTACCTTACCATTAGTTATAGAAAACAGCAAAATTTTTTTAAATTTCCTTTGGCATTAGTAAACTCCTTCGAATCCCAAATTCAAATGCTCAAAGAAGCAACATAGCCCTTCATTGTTGAAAGGCCAGTGTACTTTGCTGCAATGTATATTTAGATGAGATCTTAAAAACTGAGGTCTTTTGTGATCTGTATGCTTCTGAGGAGCAAGTCTAGTTGTGCTATATCCGTGTACTAGGAATCTTGGTAGAAAGACTGTCTCCTGTTATGATGGTCTGGGTAGAGAATACTTCAGTACACTGCTTGTAGTAACAAGTGTGGTATTTTCAAACAAATAAGGAGAGCTAGCTTTTTATTTCGTCTTTAGTTAACTTGCAAGTCTTTCTTTAGAAATACCATGGAGGAGAAATATTTTTCCTGATGCTTTACAAAAAGCCTTTCAAAACATGTTTTTTTGAAGAGATTTTGGTTGTACAGTATTCCTTCCTTCCATTTAGAAATGCCACATTGTGCCTCCTCACTGTTCTATTACCTTCTGTCATCCCTCTCTTGATATGGTATGTGTTTTAAAAGATTTTTCTAGGAAAGGACTTCTTATCAGGAGTATCTTAACAATGTTAATCTTTACATGTTGCTTCCACAAGCGGACTGTTCAGGTTGTCCAAAGTCAAAGTGATGAACCAGACAATCATCAGTACAGTTTGTTTAAATGAGCAGAACTTTTTTTTTTCAGTTTGTCAAAATGTTGTGTATCAGACTTTGCACTTTAAGAACCTTTCTGCTGAGATTGTTGTAACAGAGACAGCACAAAAGCTTACACTTAGCACAAATTGAGCATTTATCAAACAAGCAAACAGGTTGTGTATCTTTAAAAAGGCCTTCATAGCAGTGTATTTTGTATTTCCTTAAAAAAGTTAATGTTACTTTCTCCCCAGTATTGTTGTGACATTGTGTACGATATAAAGTTTTACAGCCAGACACCTTCTAGCGATGAGAACTTCAGAAGCAAAGCCTTCTGAAACCATCTGAACTGCTTCAAAAAGCGCATCCTCCTCTCAGGGATCAGCTATTTTTCCCAGGTTTGAAATTCTAACCTGGTAAATAGCATCAACAGGGGACTTTTCCCCCAACTCTTTTGGAGAACCCCACAGATATGAATATCTTCAAAGGAGGATCTGTTAAAAAATGTAACAGTCTTCAAAGGGGAAACACCACCCTCAGCAATCTGAAGTTCTTTAAAGTGGGAGCCCACCAGCACTATGAATCCTCAGAGGACTAACTCCCAGAGCACTGTGAAAATTTGTAAGAGAACAAGCCCTCTCTCCCGAATACCCAGTAGGCTATTATTTTCCTTTAAAAGGACTCTTACATGTGTACATTTATAATTACAGAAAGGGTCTTATTTAACCAGAGCCCTGTAGAACTCTCTTACTTTTTAAAACAAATATTGATAAAAAGAAAAGAATGACAGAGGAAAACAATTTGACTTTGCTGTTTTCCTTTTTCTACTTTTATTTATAACTGATCTCAATATAATACACCAATAACACTTGGCTCGTGTAACTCTTTTGATCTCTGGAACTCAAAGTATTCTTCAGGAGTTGTGAAGAAATATTCTCTGAGCACAGTTATCCACTTATACTGCTGGTTAACTGGGAGTCCAAATACTCTGTCAGGAAGCACATCCATCTCTTTTGTACTATTGCTGGGTATGTTATTTCAAGAGGTACTTTAATTAATATTCAAACTTTTAGGTTCTCCCCCACCCCCACCCACCTTGGATTCTGGCATTTTGTTAGGTAGGAATAGCTAATGTAGATATTAAAGTCACTATCAATGTCCAGACGTACCTTCCAGGCATGCAAGAATGTCCAGATAAGATGGGCAATGAGGCCAGCTGCCATGCTGGCCAGGAGTGAAGGGATGCTGAGGTAGCTTGGGCAACTCAACAACATCCTTGCATACCTTTCTGGATAAAAATGCAGGCATGTCCTTCAAGCAGGAGTGAATTTATCATGGGTTGTTGGGAAGCAGAAGAGACCTGTTTTGCTGAGGCAGAGAATGGTTTGCCTGACAGAAGGTGCCTGTATCAAAGCCAGTGTCTGAAGTCAGTTCTCCTGAATCCCAAATCAGAAGAAGGGGTTTTTTTGCAGGCTTTTGCCTCATCAGTCAATAATACAACCATGAAGGAAAGAGATCTTCCTGACCTCCAGGAGCCATGAATGTATATCCCAAACACTGAGATTTGTTAGTAAAATTTCTGACTTGTTGAAGAAATGATAGGAATAACTTAACTTTACCTGTAGAAGCAAAAATACCATGCTCCATTCATGCATTTATTACCTTCTTTTCTTTCACAATCCTGTATGATTTATAGTTTCTAATGCAACTGTAAAATCTGAACCTTTTGTATCTTGTATTTAGTGACGTTTGATGGTGTGATTTCCTGCTTCTAAACTGATCCAAAAATGTATACCAAGAATATGATGCCTGATAGTAGCCTCATCTTCCACCATATGAAGGGAAAAAGTCTTTTGCAGTAAATGATAAACATCTTTACCCTTCTTTGATGATAGAATACTCTGATATTTAGTGTTGGGTGTTTTTTTTTCTTATTGAAAATAATGTCTTCTGTTTGGAAGTTACTTAGATGTATCCAATTGGGTGATGTTTGGGTCTGATACCAATAAACACATTTATCCCATTCAGCAGACTAACTGTACTTTGCTGTGAAGCACTGATAGTTACAGCAGTGTGTATATCCAGCAGCACTGCTGGGTGAACCCACTTGCAACATGTGAGGAAAAGAAATAAATAGACAAGTCAAAGGATACTTTGATAGCTCTGGGCAGGCTGCAACAAGTCTTTAACTAGTTGGAGGAATTTCCTTCCATTATGAGATCTGACAGTTAGTCACCTCCATCCAGATGTGACAATCTTTTACTAGCTTTTTTTGCTAGCATTTAGGCCAGGTGGGAGAATTCGATAAAAGAGAGATAACTATGTTCAAAGAAGGCTTTCCACTGCTGTAAAGCTCTCTTGGAGTCTCACTGAAGAAGTATAGCCCCATGGATGAGTCCAGACCTCAGAAATGCAGTGACTGTAGACACTCATGTAACTGATGCTTCTGCTCTGCAAAATCTGGTTTTGGATGTGAAGCCTAAGAAAAAGGACAAGATTAGCAGTACTGAATCTCTCCTTTAAGAAAGAAAGCTTAAATTACTTGCTGAAAACATTTATTCCCTGGATTCTTCTGGAGCAAACTCTCTATCCCAAAATACAGCACATTAGTCATAAGAAACCAGAATTTAAATGTACAGTATGGAACAGCTATATTCATTCTTACTGTAATTATGTTGTGTTCAATGGAGTTACATCAGAAACTAATGCAATGTGGTTATTCACAGGAGCTGGGAAGAATATTTTTTCCAGTAAACCTTACTTAGTCTTCATAATGCAAAATTTACAAAGCTACTGGCGGAGGAGAATGGTGCAGAAAATGGCTGTAATACCTGTATTTTCCTACTCTTGTGTTAACTGCTCATAGTGTAGCAGCCTTAAACAATAGTTGTGAACTGCAGAGCATTCCTCAGTTTAAAGCAAAAAGCCATCACCTTTAAAAAAATAAATATTTGAGGCACACTCTAATGTTCAAGCCCAAAAGGAAAATAAGAAGACTCCAAGTTTCCTGAATCCCGTCCCAATTATATTTCATTTAATAACACTCAGTGAAATATCTGGTGGCAGGGGAAATGAAACTACATGATTTTATGGGATCATTCATCAAGAACTAATTGAAGCTTTCATACAGTTTAGTGCTGATAAAACACTGTAACAATAAACAATAACAAAATTCACCAGAGAAGGATTTGTTTTGCCGTGAGGAAAATGGTTCAGTTTCATCTTGGGGATTCCTGGTTAAAAGAGTCTCCAATTTAAAAAGGGATAAGCACAGGCTCCTGTGCATAATGACAGAGTGGGAGCTGTGGCAAATGTATTAGTATTGCTCCAGTGGAGCTATTCTCATTGTAAGTATTTGCTATTGTGTGTGGCTGAGGCAGGAGGCATAACGACCAATAGGATTTTTTAAAGTTTGATTTTTAAAAGCAGTTCCCATGTAGTTTTATAAAAAGTAAATTACAGCTACAGCAAAAGCAACTGAAGTTCTGATTCTAAATTTACTAACTAATCTTACACTTATTGACTGCAGAAAAATTGTTCTACTTTCTTATAGTTCTTCATGGACTCAGACTAGTCTTACAGTGATTGTTCTTTTAAACACATGCTAGAGTGATGTCTTGTCAATACTTAAATTGTTGAGCTAAAACATGTCCCTTTATTTCTGATCTATTTTCTCTGACCAGAACATTTTGGCACACCAGAAACACAATGAAGAATATCAAGAATGTATTACTTTTGATTTAAAGAATGAAAAAATGAATGTTTCATTAATCTGCATTAGGAACCCAAGGAGACTCCTAGGAAGGTGGCCCTGCAGTTCAGTAGTTCCAGACCTTGCTATGCCACCTTGAGCAAACCACTTCAGGTCTTGTCTTCTCCTCCTCCTCCTGCGCTCTTAAAGTGCAAGTCCTCCTGGGATCAGAAAGTTTCATGCCACCTGTTTGTAGAACATGCTGTCCAGTGAACCTCTTTTGTCAGCTAGAGACTCTGGAAGTACCATAAAGGAAAATAAAACTGTAATTAATAACATTAATGTGGCACAATACTAGATGCATGATTTTATCCTAGATCATACAACAGGAAACGTTATGATGCGTGTCCATATATTTGTTAAGATTTGAGTCTCGGCTTACTTTTGCAAATTTCAAGATACTCCAACTAACTTCTCTTCTGGATGATCGTATCAGAGGAAGAGAGGAGAAGCAATCACATTTTGATAGTTAAGTCTGCTTTGGTGTTTTGCTTATTGGAAGCCTAAAGTGTATATATCCATATACACATCCTCCGCAAATTTTAGTAGTTATTTTTCTTTTTTTTTCTTAAGGGAAGTAGACTTCAAATATCATCAAATAATAGTTGGAGTCTATCTTCCCTGTGTCTGATACCCACAGTACCAGAACTGATAGGGCATATTTTTCCTCTCAGATACACAGGTACAGATCCATCACCTTAAAACAGTCATTGCTATCATGGTCTATGCTATCATGTTAACCTTTAGTGCACCTGCATTTCTATAACAGCTGTACAAGCTATAAAAGGGGACTAGCTTGATCAGATTGGTGAACCCAAGGTACAGTGCTTTATACATCATGGTGGATAACTTTGATGGACCTTCAACACTCAGTCATGTTGGGACTGCAATTATAAAGGTGTAAATGTAAAAGCAAGGTTCAGATTTTGGCCAGTCAAGGACCAGAATTGATTGCATCTACCTCCATGTCCCACAGGATGCGAATGGCCCCAAAGTTTGGAAATATTTCATCTGAAATTGAATCAGTGGGGATATAAAAATGAAGCGAACACATGAGGACATGACATAGCAGTGGCCGATCAATCTTTATGTAATGCCAGATGTCTTTAAGTCACTGGTATGCAGAGTTTGGATAAACCCTGAGCTTTCAGTGTGTTACATATTATCAAATATTTGTTTTCTACATAAGTTGAACTGATATTTCTGAGGATGGGGCTACATATTGTGCATTTCATTTACCCCAGTAAAGGTTGTGTTTTTTTTTTAAATAATCTGGTATTTCACATTATAGTAATAGAAATAAGCTGTAATGTATGGATATAACTTTTTCTTCTGGGTATATAACTAAGCAAAAGGTTGCTTTCAGCAGACAACCATAAGCTAGATGGTGTCTTTAAGATTGCCTTTTACAATTATGTTAAGGCTTCTGAATGGTCTTGTATTCCAAGCATTTTCTTCCTCTTGCACTTCTACTGTCTTATTAATGTTTCCTTTTCCTCTTCGTCTTTCAGTGCCTCTCTTCATCTTCTTTCCATAGTTTCTGTGTAAATACTTCCATCTTGGCCAACACAGGCCCAAAAATGTAAAATATGGAGCAGATTCTTAAAGGGGAGCTGCACCAAATCCAGGCACCATCCGTTGGGCACAGAAAGGATGCAGTATTTTGCATTGTATCTGGGGGCTATTTGTGCTCCAGTGACACTTACCTCCTCCATTATCCATCCTTTAAAAAAGTAGAAATGGAACTAGAAGATGTGGCAGCCAACACTATACCCATCCTTTCCTGCTCCACGTTACATGACCGTGACCTTTTAGGAGCACAATATTCAAAGGGCATACAAATTCCTGTGCTGACTTGCCATAGGAACTTTGGCTGACGACTTTTGTGTACATCTTGTTGCTTAGCCGAGGTATGTTTTATCCAAACTTTAAAAAAAAATATATATTCTGGAGGAAAATAGCGTACATCATTGTGTTATAGTATTCCTATGTATAGCAAGCAGAACTTTCTTCTGATTCCAGTGGGACTATTCCTAACAGCTCTCTGATTCCCAGAGAGAGGCCGGTGTTCACAAAAAGAGCATGCACAAGACACCAAGTTTTTCAAAATCCAGCTGCTACATATTTCTCAGTCAATATGTGCACTGAAATTTTTACTTTTAAATTCTACATGATCAACTATATTTACTGAACTATCATCTAATTGTGTTCTATTGCAAGAAGCTAACCTTTGACTTTTGATCTTGTTCAGCAGTTTCACTGGTTTGTAAGATAGGTTTTCAATTTGGCCAGAAATGTCTGTGAATTGATCACAATTAAATTGAGACATTAGGAGGTAAAACTAGAGGAAATTTGGTTTCTGCCTTGCATTATTTTCATAATCTGCTCTTTTTGTTTGTTTGTTTATTAACTCAAATCAGGAAATACATAAAGAAAAATTAAAAGCTGTGTGAAGTCTTGCGATCAGAATCAATAATTTCTAGCCAATGGCCATTGCTGAGGCTGCCATTGAATTTTCACTAGTAGGATAAGCATCCTCAAATTTAAGCTTTGGTTCAGAAAAACATTGAGGCATATCACTAATTCCCCCTGATGTAGACAGGTGCCTAATTTGCAGGATGTATTAGGACTACCCAATTGCTCTAAATTGAATACAGGCTTAAATGCTTTGCTGAATAAACCCTTACCATTGAAATCAAACCATGGAAACAATTCAGCTGTGCTCGAATCAGCTACACTTATCTATTATATAATGAATGGAAAGCCCTCTGAAGGGTAGCAGTTGTAGCACTGATAACATAGGTACTTGAGGAATGGAAAAGATCTCACCAAGATGTGCATGTATGCCTAGGATATTATTTTCTGTGAAAAAAATAGGTGTAAAATTACATATAATGAGTAAAAATAGGATGCATTTTTGTGTAAACTCCTCTCATGTACCAATATGAAACAAAGAAATAATTCTTGGTTACTTCTTGTCTGTAAGTATTCTATTACTTCTAGGCTGGCAAATTTCTATGGGAGCAATGTGAAAAAATTTATCAAGTAGTGTATCTTTCTATATTATTAATAAATATATACACAGTCTATAGTGCTTGCCATTTAAGTATTTTGAGTTCTATGTGTTTGAAGTTTTGCATGTCTTACATGTAATAACATAGACTTTGAGTTGTTCCTAGTATGTGCTGTGCATGCCTGACAGCATAGGAAGAGGAATTCAAAGGCGCTCTTTGCTGTTGCTATTTACTAGTACCTGACTTTAACTTGGTAACTTTGAACTGCTTTGAGTTCTGCTGAGTGACTTTTTCCTCAAGTGACTGATATTTCACAAGAAAAGAACAGTACTCCTTATATATTATTATTCTTTAGGTCATGTTCCTTAAGGCAAGGCAAGCTGTAAAGAACCTCAGAGTAATGCACATATACACACTGGCAATCCTCCCATCCTTGCAAAATTCCTACGTGGCTAGGTAAGTCAGCTTTACTATTTATTTTCAACATCAGACTGTACAAACAGGGAAGACAAGGAACAGGAGCATTAAGCATAGTGTACTATACTGATATCTCCTGAAATGGTCAGCAGTGGAATTTAGGATTAAATGTACCAAATCTAACTTTCAGTGTCTGCAGCACCATTGTCTACATCTGAGTTTGTCACCCCAGATTCCTTCTTTACCGGAAGGGCACTTTCATGTCAGTATTGCTGTGACTTACATTTAGGAATATATTTTTGGATATATCAAATTGCATATTGTAAACATCTATATTCAGAGGAAATCTATCTCTGGTATCTTAATTATATACTTTCATGACAAACCTTTTGCTTTTCTACTGAAAGAGCTGCCTCTGGGCAGGTGCTGATGCTGCTCTTACAGTGTTTCAGCTTCTGTTTTTGTGTGACAGAAATAACGTAACATTTGAGGTAGTAGAATAATAAGCAAGTCTAATAAAGAAAAGCCCTGGCCTTACCTGGGATCAGAATGCCTCTCGCTCTTTTGTCTGGGCTCCTTTCGCAGAGGCTGTATCTGACTGTGCTCATCTCGTTTCAAAGATATACCAGAATGCTTAAAGACCAGAATAAAAAAAAAGACAGGCGTAAAGTACTCTGTGTTCAACAGTAGACAACATAAATAGGAAGACAGGACTAAATGGGTGCACTTTTATTTCATCAATTGTACCACAGCTGGAGGAAACTCTACAGTAGATAGCTGGTTCAGAAAAGGCTACAGCATATTCCACCACATAACAGAATACTTCCCAGCTCCCTAAAAACTTGCTTACAATGTGCTAAAAGGCAAAAAGCATAACCAGAATGTGCCAGAGGAAGAGAGAAGATCAAACATTTCACCAAAAACTTAAGGAGTGAGATAGTTCATTAAAGAAAATGCAGATCTTACAAAGTGAAAGGAGTAGAAAAATACTCAGTCTGACCTAGGGAAAGCAATTCTTGATGACATAAAACCTGGCAACTGGTTTAATTTTGAGAAAGTGAGAGGGGATCCCAAAGCACACAACCCAGCTCGTCTCATTTTTTACAGGGAGAGCCCACCCTGCTTCCTGCCTTGGATCACGATCACTTTCCAGGCCTCAGGAAGGTGACAAACACTCACAAATCGTAGCTAATCCACAGCTTGGAGGCTTTCCACGAACTTTTCTGATGCCTACAAAACCTATCAGGAGGATTAATAACACCTAAAGGTGTTACGAAGCAACAGAGCTACAGGTTCGCTTCAAATCCTTCAAGAGATACCACGACATCAAGCACCCCAGACCTCCAAGTCCCAAACCTTTCTGCCTCAGCTGAGTGTTGTCATAGAGCTACAAATTACCGGAGACAGGGAGGGTGCTGTGGAAATATTGTTACATGCATAACAGTTTTCTGTTTGTTGCACAGTCCTTTCCCCATTTTCAGTCTTAATTTTAATACATTCCTTGACTTGTTAATCTCTTTGCAACACTACTCCAGCATTTTACCAGATAGCTAAAGAACAATCTCAGATGGAATAGTTTTAATTTCCAGTCTGAATTTATTTGTGACCAATTTGTAACCATCTAATTGTGTGCCTGCACTAAATGGGAGTTTTCCCGTTGAGCGTAATTGGATCAGGCCCCAAACCGCAAAGACAGCTGCTCTTATTACGGTGTGGAAAACAGGCAGGGTCTGGGTGTTACTGCGTAATGACAGCAGTAAATTATATTCCAAGGGCAAGATCAGAAGCTGGTGTAAATCAATACAACTCAACTGGCCTTTAAAAAGTTATATCAGTGTACACAAGCTGCTAGTTTGGCCCAAACATTTTCTCAGTAGATTTTAAAGCTCGGCCTGCTGCATAATGCATGCTAGAGAATTACTTCCAGCAGCTCCTGCACCAAGCTGAAAACGTCTGACTGAACCCAGGCTTGTCTTTTAGAAAGTAATCCAAACTTGATTTAGAGCGTGCATATCATGGAGAATCTACCACACTCCCAGGAACATTTTTCAAATGTTTGCTCTCTTTTTTCTTAAACAAAACCCCCACTTTTCTTTTTTTTTCTACCTCACTAACATGTCAGACTCTAGCTAGCCTTCCTAACTCTTTTTTTTCCTACTACATGTAAAAGCCTCTTCATTCAAATTTCCTTCTCTGGTATTTATATTTTTGCAACATTGTTGTGATACCTTTTAGTCTCTATGCTGGGAAAATGAGTTGATTAAACTTTTATCTTATTCGGTCATTGTTTTACAATTTTCCAATTCAAGGACTTTCTAATTTTTCAAACTCACTACGCTGGCTGCTTTGCAGGCAGGATGGGTAGGTAGCTTCTGATGCAAAAAAAGCTACAGTCTGAGGCATTTATCTAGAACTAGAAAAAAATAATATTTGACTGTTTCCTGGGAGCAAAAATGAAAACTACCAAACAACAGCTACATTAATTTGACTATGGTTTAGCATGTTTATAGGGCATGATATATGTAATGGAATTACTCTATGTAACAGCCTCTGTTATTCTTTTTGAGCATATGTACACAATTCACTGATTTCTCTCCATCAGGTGAGATTTTGAAAGGCATGCAGCTACACTGCTTGAAGTTAGTTCTGAACGTCTAACCAGCTTTGATTTCCCTGAAGATAAGATTAAAACTTGCTAATTTCAAATTAGAAAGCATGGTTTTCCCCATCAGAAAAATACTAAATGTACTATTGTATGTTTCTTTTTGTAAACGTAAAAGTCTTGGTGACTCTGTAACTAACTTCTGTGCTTGATATGCCTTTGAATATGTTTTAAAGTTGGCCAGGCAGACAGTGCCCCAACCAAATGCCACCTCAGTCTTCGATGGTAATGCTTGGGAGTAATAGGAAGACAGTGCAGTGGCAGTTTTAGTACTTGCCTTTTGTTTCAAAAGGAAATTTGACTAAAAAGGCTTTACTAGCCTGAAAGTAAAAGGAACTTTTCGCCTGAAAGTACAACTAAGATGGTAACAGCAACCCAATGTATGTTCATTGTTACAAGAACTTCAACATTATGAACCATTTTGGAGCATCTAACGGATAAAATCCATGAGGAGTAGTAACAAATAACTGTATAACAGAATTGGAAATGGGAGAAAGTGTTAAAAAAGATCAAATATGTAGAAAAACAACTAAACCAAAACATGATCAACCAGTTCATTAAAACATAATAAGCAATTAAAAAGCTTGTATTTATTTAGCTCTGTGAGAATAACCTGAGCATGAGCCCTGCTAACTTCAGTTGTCCAAATCAAGGAGGATCTGTCAAGGAGGTTCTCATCAATCTCGTATAATGACTACAGAAGCATTTAGCTGATCTGAGGGGCACAGCTGGATTTTCATCCAATCCTTTCATTTGGAAGCTCTAATTTAACACTTAGAGGAAAACTCCTGCGTTGCTCTGTCAAACTTTGTCTGGATAAACTTTTTTTTTTAAAGAAGAATTCTCTTGGTAAATAAAATTTCAAAGTAAAAAGTATTACTAAAGGTATATCTGTGTAAGTTGCATTAATTTTGTAGTGGTGAAGGATGCATCCCACAGAGATAGTTTCACCAGGCCACCCTGATAACTCAGCCTTGCAATGATATGTTGTGAGATTTAGACTGAGATTAGAGTATATCTCATGAAAAAGAGTAAAAAATTTAAGTTTACTGCCAAGACTGACAGGAGGGTAACAAAACCCCACAGAACAATGTGAAAAACACTCAGACAAAGATCCTGAAACCAGAAGGTATTGGGTTATTCACAGCATGAATTAAAGGAGGGACTAAGCCAGAGCTGCAGATTTTAAGTATCTGCATACAAGATATGTGTGCAAGATATATGGGGAATAAGAAAAGAAAATGTAGGCATCTTAATACCTGACCAAAACTATAGTCGTTATTGTGGAATAATTTCCATGATTAGACTAGGAATGTAAGCTTGTTCAGGAAGTACAGGAAAATAGGCAGTTTAGGAAATATTAGGAAGAAAAGAGGGAGGACATTGCCTTGGTAGTATTGTGTAGGATATAGAGATACCTAAAGTCACTGGGGAAAAGAAACAGAATGCCATGTAAAGGTCTGCCAGAGACTATGGAACTAGAAAGATAAGGAAGAGGAAGAACATTTTGGGATATATTCTTTTTTTTTTTTTTTTAATGGAAAAAACCCCAAAATTTTAATAGCATCATTCACAGCATGGGATTCGTAGCTCACCAGAGATTTGAACTGCATGAGTTATCTGTTGGGAAGGGAGTGCAGCAGGACCCTGACTGTGAGGTAAGTTGTATTGCTGAATATTTTTTCATACAGAAAGTACAGAAAACAACAAGAAAGGGGGATTTTTAAATTAAGTTCTAAGCAGGGCCTTCAGAAGTGCACAGAGAAGCCTGGGAACCGCTAACTAGGCAGCAGTTCTGCGCAAGGGTTTTAAGAGTTATCAGGAATCAGAAGTTGAACATGTGTTAGTAACACATTATCCTTCAAGAGAAAAATAAAAAACTGCATGGCAATGTACACTCACTAGTACCTGCAAGACAAGGGAAGGAATTGTTCCTTCCTCTCAACATGGGGCAGGCTATGCTGTCCTCAGCACTGGGCAGTCTTCAGCTTCTATGTACTTGGTGTGGACCTTGTTCTTCAAGAAAATGTGGAACAACTGAGGTCAGAAGAAGGATAATCAGATGTCCAGAACATTTGATGTAAGAAGGAATATTAATTTAATTGATGTATTTTAGGTTCAAAAAGAAAACATAGGGAGGGCAAGGAAGAAAGATGATACCTGTCTGATTATATGAAACATTTCAGGAAAAAGAAAAAAGATTGAATAATCAGTTTTCCATGTCAGGGTGGCTAGGACAGGAAGTAACGGAATAGAATTGCAGAAAATCAGGTCTGATATGAGTTAAACCATCCTAGTGATAATGATCATCAATAATGGGGAGAAGATGATCTAGAAGGGTTACTGAGTTCCCATCACTTGATGATCTTTTAGAATAGGCTAGCCAGGTACCTACCAAATATAACAGATGTATAACATATGAGAAGGGATGAAATAACTGATTTCTTGAGGTTCTCTCCAGTTCTGACTCTAGTGTTGCTTATTCCTAACTTGGAAGGTAGTAATTTCCAGGAAATGAGGTTAATAAAGACAGGAAGAAATGTGCTCTGCACAAAAATCAATAGAGAGACATAGTCCAGACAAACTGCTTATTTTCTTCAGCTGAAGTCTGCAATAATATATACGTCTTTATTTAATTAAACTTCCAACAATATTCCTACATGCTAATCTTTCTAATATTTAGTGATTCATATCCTTAGGTTTACAAGTTCACATTCCTGGGGTACTCTTTGTAGATCAAGTTTTGCATGTTCATAACTTTGGAAAAGAAATACTTCATGTTCACATTTAGTGCTGTATCTCCTTTGAGGTTTGTAGCATCTTATCTTTTCCTTTAATTTTATTCACACATTCTTTCAATGGGTTTTCCTGTTCCAGACCCAGTCTGCCTGGTGGGCAGTCTCCATTTGTCTTGTGTGTCCTTATTTCACATCTGTAAAATTTTTGGTAGGATGTAAAAAAATGTTCCCCTTGATACCGTACAATAGAATTAGGGAACATTAGTTAATTAGATTTTTCTTTGCCCGAGGAAGAAGGCTTAGGTTCATTTAGTCTCACCACTCCTGGCATCACCTATACTTGCCATAGTCAAATATGGGTGCTTGAGGAGAGATTACAGAGGCTAATGTTTGTTCAGTTTAGGATGGAGTGGGAAATAATTTTTATATTCAGTGAAATGTTTGAAACATTTCCAAAGTTTCCTATTTTTTGTCAGGACAAAACCTAAATCTTTCTGAATTTCTTTGAACTTTTGATCAATTCTTCTACCTGGAAAAACATACCTACGTCTGAGTGGTGAAAGAGAGGTCACTGGAGGTATAGGATATACAAATTCAGATCCCTGCATATGTGTTCTTTTCTTCCTACCTGTGTCCTGACCAAAAGGCTATCAGCTGTTCAGAAGTGATTATTTTTATCTCGTCCCTTATTTGGGGGGGAGGTGTCCAATAATTATTTATAAATTCATAATTAATTACTTGATTGTAAATAGTTTATAGCAATCTGATATATCAGCATACAATACAGGAGACATCCTTCCAACAGCTTCAGTGAAGCTATGTTTATTTATCAAAAGTAAGAATATAGTTCATGCTCAGGGGCTCAGTCAATACGTGAAAGGAGTAAAGTGAGTATTAGTATTTTCCTTGTAGTTGTCTCTGCTGGCTTTTAAAAAATTTTATTTAGCTACATCAAGATTTGGTTGTTTATAGCTGTTGTATATTTATAAGTTCCTGGCTAGTAGGTACAAAGTGTAAATTCTCAGGTAGGTCATCTAACAAATAGCACATTTTTCTCTCTCTGTTTTTTTTTACATTACAAAAATAAAATTCAAAATACAGTATTTTAAGACAAATCTGAATTGCCAGAACAAAACAATAGTTTTGGTACTGCAATGAAAACCTAACAAAGTGAAAAAACCTGACAAAACCCAAATCCAAATCTCTCCCTCTTCAGTATTCAGTCTTCGTTATGATACCACATGTATCCAGACCCTCTTTGTTATATGCTCTGACCTGCTGTCTTGCCTTTTTGTCGTTTTGGACCTTCCAGTGACTTTTCCAGTGACAGTTGAAATACATAGGCTTGGGTTTCTTCCAGGAGAGCTGTATTGTTATAATTTTGTATGGCTGACATAAATATTTTTGATGGAATGAGTTATAGGAGCAATAGGCATTGCAATTTCTTACTGAAGTACATAAAACATGCAAGTTAAAATACTGCCAAGTTTTCTGGCCTCTTCTGCCTGTATAGAGGCACTGAAAAGGCATCTGCCAAGGAGTATCACATCCTTGGTTACTAGCAAATATTTTTATTGGTATGTAAGTCATGTTAGAACTTCTGCTTTTACACTTTATGATGTGGCGATGCATAACTACGGCAGCACATTCAGCGTGAGAGGAGCTCGTTCTGGAAAGCGGTGTTCTCCAGAAGGTTTTAAACATTGTCGTAGCAAATGCAGCAACCAGTGAAATGACAGCACAGAGCAATTTAAATAGCTGACATTTCATACCTATACTCTGTTTAATATGAAATGTAATAGTCTTCTAGGGAATTTATAAGGCAGTCTTGTATTTTTTATCGAAACTTTCAGGTTAACAGATTCTGCTGCCTTAGCTTTACTGTATAGACTACAAGACACGTACCTAATGGATGGGATAGGAGTTCTGCTAAAAGGTAGTTGAAAAGTAGCGGGACCCCAGCCTGGGCAATCCCTCGCTGGGTGTTCCCTGAGCTCAGTAGCTTGCAGGAATATTTTTTGTGTAACCTACATTACCAGTAGAAATCTCTTGTTCGGGGACTTAGGAAAAAAGCTAGGAGGAATAAGGTGCTCTCCTCTTTGTCTTTCACTTACACAGGCAGGAGTGTAATCTAATTGTAAAACATATTTTTATAGTAAATATTTTGCAATTTCATGATGCATTTTTAAAACGTACTTTTAAATTGAGCATGCACACAAGAATTTTTACCTGAGTGATAGATTTCCTATCCTGAAAGTTTTTTTTTCATGTAAATTGCTCAGTAATTACATTTCAAAACTGTATTGATTTCTTATATGTCAATACTTATTAGAGATTAAATGTCCAATTCCTGTCAGATAGGTGAGTATCTAAAGTTGGAGCTCTTCTGAGAGATTGTTTTTTTCAGACAGTCTTGTTTTTAGGATATGTTCTTTTCCTTTTAAAATGCTCTTTCTATTCTCTGTCTCCCTTTGGCTAGTGGGTCTTTTTTCTCTTCATTTTCACTCCTCTACAGTGCTCTTTAGAAATGATTCAGTGAAGCAGCACTGGCCCCCTTGTACAAAATTCCCAGCGTACATTGAGAATTTATCTTACTTCTCCTACATGTTATAATTACAAGTTCCAATCAAAGTACATCTTTTGAGTTACAAGTTTGTGTCATTGCTTTAGTAGAAATGCAAATGTTATGTATTTAACATGCAAATGAAGTGAAATAAATATAATGCATGAAGTCTGTATTCCATCTTAGAAGTAATTGTAATGTGTAATAAGAATTTGGCAGCCAGGTTTGACAAGAGAGAAGGCACAACAATTTTTATTTACTGCAAGAGCACTCATCTCTGTCTGACCTCTCCTGGTTCTTGTGACTTTTAATGTAAATTTGGCACTCCGATTTCTATATGCGACTACAGGCGCAGCTGTATTACCTTTGCTTTATCTCACTGGCATAGGCACAATCGTCTTTACAACTTGATGCTTCTGCATGTAGTAGTGAGTGCCTATTTGTGTTTAAGAACTACTAGGAAGATTATAAGTCAGAACAAATGTCTACTGTCTAGCAGGTGATGCTTTGGGAAAGTGCTAGAAATAGAATACTATTGCAATCATTCTTTACTTGTTATACGTCTGAGCTTCTGGCGCATTAGAAATTAGCAGAGGGTTGCGCTGGGATGACTATGCTCAAGAAGTACCAAAGGAGTTGTCCTCCTGGGCTGGCTGTTGGAACTCACTTGGGACCGCTGGCCTCCAAAATACACTGTGGCAGCGGTTTCTGTAATTTACCTGTGCTTTCTGTAAAACACATTTTCCTTTTCTTTGTTTTATACCTGATGTGAGCAACTTTACCGGTGAATAATTGTCCCCCACTCACCTTCTTAAAGCCATGTTTTATTTTACAGAATTTTGCCATTGCCGCCTTTACCTCTTTTTCTTTTTTTATCTCTCTCTTTTTTTTTTTTTTTTTTGACTCTAAATGTCAGAGTCCTAGTTTATTTTGAGTGGTAAAATTATTCCAACCTTCTGATCAACCTTTCAAGATTTCTATATCATAAGATGAGGTGAGCATAACCTCACACATTATTTAAAATGTGGAATTACCTTGAATGAATAACAGCATGACTATATTAATTTGATTCAACCTCTGCAATCTACTTGACTTGTGATGTAGTACAGCTGAGCTTATTAATTACTGACTAGTTAAATATTGCAGAGAGCTTTTTGTAAGCAAATGAATTAAAGCATTGCCACTGTGCTTGCATACAGGTTTCTTCAAGGTTTCATTTGTAAATGAACCTAGGAACTGTGCTATTTATTTTAGTTTTTTAGTAATTGTAGTGTGCCCTTTACTGTAAGTTTTAGTTCAAATCAATCCGAAAACTCATGGAAAATAATCTTGCATTCTAATCAGATTTGCTTTGATTTCGTTTAAAATGTTTTCAAGCTTTAAGTTGTGTTCTGCCCTGTTAGAAGCTCCTTTCGGAACAAGTGATAGGCTATAAGACCTCATTGCTACCTCTGCCATCTAAGTTGAAAAGTCTCTGGTATGTGATCAAAGCAATGTTCCACAGTCTGAAATCAGTGAATATATGGACAGCTGTCTTTTTGGTACCTGCTATGGTTTAGAATAAATCACCAGGAGTAGGAAGAAGAAACAGGTAATAAAAATTGAGAAAGTAATACTTATAAAAAATCTGTGAAATCAGTTATATGTGTTACAAACACATTAAACAAAAATATGAATAGCTGAAATTCACATCATCTAAAAGACGACAATCAGGGTAAAGGGAATGGTCATTTTATAATGGCACAGGCAATAAATGACCTTTTGTGTATATTTATTTGTTAGGAGTAAACTCTTAAAAGCAACCTGCCATTTCGCAAGAGGCAACTGAATCTATTTCATTATTGCAGTAATATAATTAGAAATCTCATAAGCAATCAAGCAGCCAAATTTTGCACCAGCTGTAAGCAAGTAAAACAAAAAGTGACAAGTGGACCAGCAAGTAATGAATTACAATAACCCAGGTGAGAAATAAAAGACAAATGTGTGAGTGTCTTGGCATCCCCAGGAGAAGTAATGTCTATAGGCTGGAAATGATGCTAGGACAGTAATAAAATGGTTTTGTAACATGATTAATATAGACATCAAAATCACACCTCAGAATAAAACTTAATTTTTTGTGAAACCTAAGACTTCTGGGGAGTATACCAGTGTCAGAGAGAACAATCTAGAACCTAGAAATGAAATATAATTTCCATGCTTTGGAAACCTGATGAGTAGGGACTTTTGTTTCTGCCTACACTTAGGGTAAGAAAATTGAATGCTATCCAAACCTGCATATCGCAGTACTGTTTGAAGAGTGTGGAGTTACAGATTCAGCACCCCTAACCTCAGCTGTATCCAATGCAGGCTGAATTGGAGTACGTGGCCATAAGCTATTGGTTAGAGTGCCATCTCTGAGCTTTGATGGAAACAGGTGCCTTACTTTGGGATGACTGAAATTAAATGAGATGAAGCCCACCCAGAGAATCTTAGAGAGCAAGTAATAAATTTGTGTGCTACTTTGGCATATCAGAAGCTGAAGCTAATCAGTGCAACAACACAATAAAAGTGAATTATCTACATGTGAGAGCAAAATAACAGTAATTTCTGAAAACAGCATTTCTTTAAAATATCTGTTTCCACCTGAAATTGGTCCTCCAGGGCAATTATGAAAGACTGTCCAAAATACGGGTGAATGAGCACCATTATCTGATTATTGTTTTTAATTAAAATATATTTCAACAGTCACTCTTGGCAAAATGTTTAGGAAATTTCCATTTCCCATTGACTTCATAGGTCAAGTCCTGACCTTCCTGTGGGAAAAGATGTGTTCAGACACAGAAAGCTTGAATGATATTAGTGTTTCAGCTTTCAAAGGAATTCAGGAGACTAAAAGAGCAAATTCATCAAACTGCAAGCCCTGAAAATGCAAAAGGAGCCTGAGTTTGTGATCATCCTTGAGCATCTCTTTTGAGCCGTTCTAATGCAGATAAGGAGCCCAGTATGAGATGTGTGACAATAACTCTGCATTACCCATTTTTCTGAATGTCTGAACATTTTTTTCCTGACAAGTATGTATGGCTGTCTATATACATTTATGTCCATGTGTCTGCAGTGCTTGAGCTAACATGCTGTAAATATTTCTGCAGTATCTATATAACTTACACCAGTGAAAACATTAATGGGTAAAGAAAAATACACTAACTGCAGTAGGCGCTTTGTTGATTTGTTAATACAGATCATACATTATAAGGAATGACATCGATAAGGGAGAAAAACAAAAATACAAAGACATATAGATTGGGAGATGGGAGACCAATAAAAAAGACATAAGAAATGCCGTGGGCAACATGGAGTCAAGGAAGTACTAAATACTAATACTAAATACTTAATCAAGCTTTAATGCATATGTCCTCTGATTCAGCCTTCCAATGTTGCTCCTTTGGCTTAAGCTCAAATTTCTTGGTTTTTTTTTTTTTCTGGTTGTATCACATATTTGGAGCTAGTAGGCTTTCAAAAGAGCCTTCATTTCCTAGGGTATAATCTTAGTCTCAAGTAGATAAATATTGCGGTGAGTTGTTAAGAATAAGTGTCATTTGGAAGAGATAAAAATGTTACAGGGAGGACATTTTTCAAGAACGGAAATGTTTCTGCGTGACATCATTTTGATGCCCTCTAGCAAGAGAGGAACAACAGTGCTGGGACAGCATTCAAAAGCAAGTAAGCCACATCCTTAAAAAGCCAGTCATTTTAAATGTGAAGCTTCTTCCATTTGTACAAGTGCTGGGCTCCTCCCTCAACTTCAGACTTGTCACCCTCTCCAATTTAGGTGTGAAATAACATAAATAGATTTTCTATTGCTGAGTATCCACAAAAGTTAGTTTTAGTATTCCATTTAATTCACAGTGACTGAAGGTCACTCTTGTAGAGAGAGGGATCATATGCTTGCATCGCCTAAAACCTTGATATGAGGGTGATTTGCACTCAGGCTGCTGATCAAAGGAGTTGTCCACATGTTGTTAATGCATAATGAAAGAGTTCTTAATGATGTATATTTTCTAAGGGTGATCCAGGATTGCTTCCACCAAGGCAAATTCCAACATGTACTCATTTCTTCAAGTTCTGTTGTCCAATAGTCCTAAGAGGATAAGCATGTTAATACATCAATATAAGCCTTTAAATATTTTTAGTCTTGAAAATAAGTATCTTATATACTACGTACTTCATTTATATTAAAATGAATATGATATTATGTGTATATGTGTTGTGCCTGTCCACACATTATTTGGGCATCCTGAAAATGTAGATTACAAATACTACTTTGAGACAAGATCTATTGTCTTCCCACCAGTTGATTCCATGATTTTGTACCATCAGAAAACTAATCTCAAAATTCAGCCTGCAGTTTCTCTTGCCTACCCTTCCTTGCATTGAAATTGGAAAATTTGAATACCAGGTGTGGTCTAGAACTCTGTTTCACCTGGGCTGCTGGTGGTGTCCAATTCCTTAATGGGGAAAAAAAACATTCTGGAGTTATTGCCTTAGACCTATTTTGACCACTTCATTCGGCTCTTTAAATGTCTCTTACTTACCTCCCAAGAATAAGTTTATTATAGAACACATTTTTAATAAGTCACTTCAGCAACTGTAGCTGAAGCTGTAACTACAGCTCTAGGCTGTAGCTCAGAGCAGCTAATTTGCAAGTCCTGTTTGAGAGACAAAACCAGTACAAACTAAGTAGAGGGAAGCTGTCATCTTTAATGTATATTAAAAATATAATAAATTCAATTAAAATAAGGTGGTATCAGATCTGCTTAATCTCAGGAATTCTTGACTTGTTTAAAAGCTTAAGCTGCACATACTAAATGTTCTTTTAAAAGGTGTGTCATTGCTGTATGATTTTCATTTTCTGATATTAATTGATCCAGACTAACTGCCTTCTGCCAAATTTCAGTATGAGAGATAGTGCCTTGTTTATTTATTAATTTACTACAAAACATAAAAAATGCCAGCAGGCTACCAAAAGCAATGATCAATCACATCTAATCCTAGATTATGAAGTTGATCTTATTCCCCTCCCTTCTTCCCCTCACCTTCTTTTATTTAATTTCTTGAATGAGCCGCAGTGTGGGAACTGCCCAGAACGTTTCTATATGTGCACACGTAAAATGTTCCCACCTTTCAGTGCATCCTTTCATCTCAGCTGTAGACTCAACCATGTTTCAGGCATACCCAGGACAGCATTATGGGAAACAACAGGCATAATACTGCCATTATATTTGCCATTTTGCTTTAATACCTCAGTTTTCAGCCCACAAGAATCACTATAGCTGTTGAAGAGGAAAAAACCTCATCAGTTTCTCTTCTAGGCTAAAAGTCTACTTATCACATCCCCAAAAAGTTTTTTAATCTAGATTTTATGACCTCAAGGTAGAGGATTATTTAAAAAATGTTTTGATAAAAAGATAGTGAACCCTATAGCATAATAAGAAGATTTTTATTGGTTAGTGTGGTATCTACAAATCACCTCCTAGAATACCTATCAGATGAATGAAAAATTGTAGAATTAAAGGGTTAAAATAAAATGACTATGACAGATTTTGAGTCATGCATCCATCTGACTAGTTAATGATAATCCAAATCATCGAACTGAACTCACATTGCAAAATTTTTGCATATTCTAAGCGATGATACAATTGACTGATAAGAAAATGAGTAAGTCAGAACAGCAGAAGGAATTCTTTATATAGGTGGCCATATCTTAAATCAGCTGTTATGTTTTCTAGTTCAGGGTTTAACTTGACTGGGACAGTAGTACTACATCTTTTTAGATGCTTTACTGAAAAATTGTCAATCATGTTTCTAAGACAGAATCTATTCCTATATACAGTTCAAATATGTATGAAATGACTTACTTAAACAGATAAAGACAAGAAGAACAGATGAAAACAGCGGAAAAGAGGGAAAGGTTGTAATAGCTTACAGATAAATAACCAACAGATCATTTAAGGGCTAAAGGTAGCTGTTTTACAAAAACTGTATCATGCAGATGCAAGTGTCGTAACTGAATTTTGAGCATGAAAGAAATCTTAATACATGACTGTTAGATGATCCACAGCAGGAACATGTATAGAAGAACTCCTTATATGGCAATGTATCTTATCCTTAATTTAGGCTGGTCATGATCCTTTTTAAAGGTAGCTGGGTTTTTTGCCTTGTCCCCTTGAAAGGCTGTTTCAAGATCTTGCTTCTTTGATAACTAGAGATTTCCTTCTGGTCTTTCCTAACTTAATGACGTTGAAAGAAAATATAAAAAGAAAAAAGAAATACTTCAAAATTTTATACAGTGTGTAGATTAATCTAGAATATAGCAATGCAACAATCGCTTTGTTTTCTTGGGTAAGATAGTAAAAAATGCTCCAAATAATTTCTCTGGTGCATAGAATTTTACATTCAGTAGCACAAAATGAACCCATTGAACAGCAGATGATACAATGTGGTCAAATCTGAAAAGGTAACTCAATTCTCAATTCTGACCTGTGAAACTAGATGGAATTAGAGTGAACTTCAGAGGGAAGATGCTGGTTGTGACTGTGTTAAATGTACTGTTTGAAGGAATTTTCCCATGACTATATAATGAAAAAGGAGAATCAAAACACCAGTTAATATTTTGTAGAGATCAATAAAATTTGCTTGTAAGTACTGAGAAGTGGTTGCACTTGAAATGTTCCAATAAGTCATACAGCTGAAGTACTCACCTATCAACATACTTCTATAGGTGTATAGAGGGCAAGAGTTCACAGCATATCTGAAATAGATGGCATGGAATAGTATATATATACACAAATACAAACATACATGTCTGCAGTAGACTTATTTACATATGGCACCCAAAGTGGGCAGAGTACAGTGCGGTAAGCTTAGTGCCCATCAGTATCCTATTCATACACAACTCACATTTCATCATTGAGCCTTTGACTGACTAAGAAGCACAGTAGCAGCCTACCAAGTCATGCCCTAGCATGTCTTATTCTTGTCTGTATATGCAATAAATTTTATTTGTAAAACACCTTCTATTCACAAAAGAATGGTATAAAAAGAACACTTTCTAGAAGAAAAAAATATGCCATGACTATCACTGTACACTATCTGTGGTCGTGACCCTGAACATTTGCAGGGATATGCTCAGTTTTATTATAGTATATGTCTTATTTTTAGCTTTTATTGTGAATTGTGCTGGTTTTGAGACAAAAAAAAGAAGGGTTTTCAACAAAGCTATTTTTGATGAAAAATGTCTATTTTGTTCAGGAAAAATGATCTTTTTGTGCCAGAAATTCAAATATACAGGCCTAGTACTTCAATTGTGTGACATCATTCCAGTATTTATTTTGGACACTTTATTCACAAAATCATAGAATCATAGAATCATTGAGGTTGGAAAAGACCTCTAAGATTATCACGTCCAACCATCAACCCAACACCACTATGCCTTCTAAGCCATGCTCTGAAGTGACACATCTACATGCTTTTTTACTCCTCCAGCGATGGTGAATCCACCACCTCTCTGGGAAGCCTGTTCCAGTGCCTGACCACTCTTTCAGTAAAGAAGTTTTTCCTAATATCCAATATAAACCGCTCCTCATGCAACTTAAGGCCATTTCCTCTTGTCATATCGTTAGCTACTTGGGAGAAGAGACTAACAACCACCTCGCTACAACCTCCTTTCAGGTAGTTGTAGAAAGCGATAAGGTCTCCCCTCAGCCTTCTCTTCTCCAGACTAAACAACCCCAACTCCCTCAGTTCCTGCTCATAAAACTTGTTCTCTAGACCCTTCACCAGCTTTGTTGCCCTTCTCTGGACACTCTGCAGCACCTCGATGTCCTTCTTGTACTGAGGGACCCAAAACTGAACACAGTACTCAAGGTGTGGCCTCACCAGTGCCGAGTACAGGGGCACCATCACTGCCCTGCTCCTGCTGGCCACACTATTCCTGATACAAGCCAGGATGCCATTGGCCTTCTTGCCCACCTGGGCACATGCTGGCTCATGTTCAGCCGGCTGTCAACCAGCACCCCCAGGTACTTCTCCGCCAGGCAGCTCTCCGGCCACTCTTCCCCCAAGCCTGTAGCGCTGCATGGGGTTGTTGTGACCCAAGTGCAGGACCCGGCACTTGGCCTTGTTAAACCTCATACAACTGGCCTTGGCCCATCAATCCAGCCTGTCCAGGTCCCTCTGCAAAGCCTTCCTACCCTTGAGCAGATCAACACTCCCGCCCAGCTTGGTGTCATCTGCAAACTTGCTGAGGGTGCACTTTATCCCCTCATCCAGATCATTGATAAAGATACTAAAGACGACTGGCCCAACACTGAGCCCTGGGGAACCCTGCTCATGGCTGGCCACCAACTGGATTTAGCTCTGTTCACCACAGCTCTCTGGGCTCGGCCATCAATCTAGTTTTCTACCTAGCAAAGCATACACCTGTCCAAGCCGTGAGCCATTATCTTCTTTAGGAGGATGCTGTGGGAGACAGTGTCAAAGGCTTTACTAAAGTCCAGGTAGACAACATCCACAGGCCTTCACTCATCCACTAGGCAGGTCATCTGGTCATAGAAGATCAGATTGGTCAGGCAGGACCTGCATGACCTGCATGAAGCCATGCTGGCTGGGCCTGATCCCCTGGTTGTCCTGCACACGCCTGGTGTGCTCACTCTAGATGAACTGCTCCATAATCTTCGCTGGTATCAAGGTCAGACTGACAGGCCTGTAGTTGCCTGCATCCTCCTGCTGGCCCTTCTTGTAAATGGGCACCACATTGGCAAGCCTCCAGTTGTCTATTAACCAGGACTGCTGGTAAATGATGGAGAGTGGCTTCACAAGCTCCTCCGCCAGCTCCCTCTACTCTTGGGTGGATCCCGTCTGGCTCATAGACTTGTGAGTGTCATGCTTAGGACCTCCATATCTCCACAACTCTTATAATGCACCTGATGCAGAGGCTAGTTGCTCAATTCAGGAACCTGCTAAGGAGAAACATCCTGGTGCATCATTACATCATTCAGGGATTTTTAACTAGTGGATGGTAATCAGATTGAGACACCCAAAAATTCCACCTCAACGACAAAAAGCAGCATTTCTCATTTCAGAATAGCTTGGTATTTAGCCGAAAAATTCCTCTTCCCTTGTCTTTTTTTAACTGAGAACAAACATGATTCATTTGTGTAGTAGAAAGGATGGAAAAGGGAATAGTTCCTTAAATAGCCTGATTACAATTTTAAAGCTCATCTAAGTTAAAGAACCTGCTTTCATATAGTCTAAGCCTAAATTTATTGGCCTGAAGATTATGATGGACTATGTTTTATTTTCCACAGATCTAGAGATATCTGTGAGTAATATTGATAGTCTGGTTGTCCAGAGGTTTCATAGAGTGATGAGGAATTGTTTCTGTTAGCGTTATTTGTTAGCATCCCTTTCTCATGTTTTTGGTTCAGCATTGGTCTTGCATTAGGGCAAGCACTGACTGCGCAGATTACTAGTGAAGAATGGAAAATAACTGCAATGCTGACACCAGCACCCTCCTTTAAGGAGGACCTTTAAGGAGCGAAACCAATGGCTTTAAAATATAAAACTTTGGACCTTTACAGAACAGAGGAGTAAGTTTAAATATTCTGCACATTTAGGTCAGGGTATGAAATGGACCAACGGCAAGGTAGAAAGACTGGAGACTGCAGTTGCCTTTTAATTACGGTATCTAAATGCATTCTCTTTCATGGCTGTATTTTTTTACAAATTTACAGATTTACTAATCTGTAAGAATTGGTAAATTATCACCCTTTAGTGAACTCTCAGTGCATTCACGTCTCTCACACTTATATATAATTTCTTCTTGCTAAGTCCCCTGTGTTTTATTTGAGAGTTGCCTTATTTATTGTGAGCCAATAATGCTTTGAATTGTGTGTGCACTGGCATATTATCTTGTTGAACCATTCAATTAAATATGATAATGTTGAACACACTGCCATAGTTAAACACTCAGGTGAATGAGCAATTCACTGTGAAGTGCAGAAATATTTAAAGTCATCTGTGTGTCTTCAAGCAATCTGTTTTATGTAAAAGAACACTTCAATATTCAAAGAATGATATATGTCTGAAAAGGCAAAAATATTGAACTTTCAGAACATAACTCTTATGTCTGAAAACTGTTGTTCTTTGAAAGACCTAAAACCCCCAAATAAAGGATAGAAGTGAAGCACACTACCTTATTGTGTGACTAATAGGCACAGAAGTGAGATGTTACAGTCTACTTGAAATCATAATAGGAATTAGCAACAGTATTTTGGCCTATAAACATTTTCATTCTGGACTAAAGTTACACTAGATCAATCTGACATTACCCTACATTTCTGGACAATACCTCACTGTAGAGGGCTGAGAGGTTTTTTTCTGAGATAATGGAAAATAAATATGTCCCTAGGTGAAAGTTTTGCATCTATACCAACCTAATTCTCCATTGAAGACAGTACCTGTGAAACTTAATGAGAAACTAGTGTTACATGCTCAGTACATGGAGATTCAAATGCTTATAACTAAATCACATCAAAACCAATTTTCTACAGAACACTCAAAAGCACTTCTCCTTAGTGCTGTTTTCCTGCCAAATTTAAACTTTCATCCCCCAGCTGTTTTGGCTGTAGAGTGATTATAAAAAAAATGTCATGGAATTGTTTACTGTCAAGAGTGTCTTTTCTCAGTTTTTACATGCTTGAAAGCTTAATCTTTTTTCTCCTTAAAACTTTAGAAAAGAATAAGAAAACTACAGGCAAAGTCAAAGAAATAAAAAAACAATCCTGAAAAAAAAAAGGCCAGTACATATTGGCCAAAAGTTAAAGTCTGAAAATTTCAGCCTGAGTTGAAAGGTTCAAGAATTATTGAATACTGATGTCATCAGGTTAGAATACAAACCATTATTCAATTTGATGCTCAGCTATTACTTCTATTGCTATTGATTATTTTACTACTGAAGGAGTGCTGGATGGAAATCAACTGGCAGATGGTCACTGGGCATTCCAGTTGGAATGAAATCAAAACCACTGGCTCCCCAATTTTCTTAACAAAGGGTAGGATATCTTAAATAACTTACAAAGACTCCATTGAAAAATGGGATACAGGTTTTAATTTCACTTAAAAATGTGGGGGGAAAAAAATTCAAATGTAACTCTCCAAAAGGATTTACTTAATGGTGTAAGGCCCATTATTATTTTATGATTTTTCTGAGAACAAAAGGAAATCTGTAGTTATAACATAAAATATGAAAGGAAACATATTGTTTCTGACTATATATTGCTGAAATATGAAAGGGTGGGTGTCAGAGGATGGGACTGGACTCTTTTAAGTGGTGCCCAATGCCAGGACAAGGGGTGATGGGCACAAGTTGGAACACAGGAAGTTCCACCTCAAAATGAGAAAAAACTTCTTTCCTGTGAGGGTGCCAGAGCTCTGGAACAGGCTGCCCAGAGAGGCTGTGGAGTCTCCTTCCCTGGAGACATTCAAAACCTGCCTGGATGTGTTCCTGTGCCCCTTGCTCCATGTGTACCTGCTCAAGCAGGGGCGTTGGACAAGCTTATCTCCAGAGGTCCCTTCCAACCCCAACCATTCTGTGATGTTGTGATTCTGTGAAATGCTTTTACCTAGTCTCATATTCAAAACGAAACTTCCAGTGAGGTAGGAACCTATTCAAATAACTTCAGCCAAGGTGAAAGCTTTGAGTTATTACCTATCTCTGTTTGCCATATCATGTCACTTTTCCTCTAGATGACATTTTCCAACATCCTTGACATAGGGCAAGAGATCATGTTCATCCAGCATTTCAAGGCAAACCCATGAAAAAGAGAAAGAATTTAGTCTTGGCACAAAACTTCTAAGCTTCTAAAAGCAGGTGCATTTATTTTCCTAATCTTTTTGTGTTTGTAATGAAAAACAACTTCTCTGCTACTATAATATAATCCACTTTTTGACCATTTGGACATATATTAATATTTCTGTAACCCTGAAGAGCTTTCTCCACTCCCTGTTCAACAGCCCTTGTTTCCATACAATCTTTCTTAGTAATGCAGACCCTGGAAGGAACTTGGGGCTAAGATCTGCTCTTGCTTTAATTTGAAGGTTATGCTAATCTCTGGGAATATGCTGACATAATTCACTTCAGATATAACCCCTGCATATGTATCATGGAAAAAGATTTCACATAAATACATTCCGGAAAGAGAAAACAAGTTTGGAAATAATCTTGGGAAGAGGATGCTTTCTTGAGGCGTTGAGGAAAAAACAAAAAAGAAAAGGAAACAAGTGAGTTAACTGAGACATTGTATAACTAAATTGTTCGTACAATGGAGATCATGGCAACAAAGACTGTGCTTGTAAAATGAAAAGCTATTTCAACTCAGGTGCACTTAACTAAGATTATATGCAAAATGTACCAGTAAAGCCCTTATTATTGTAGTTTATAATTTGTAAGAACATAACGCCCAGAAGTCCCAGTCACAGAGTAAAACACCATTGTGCATCATGTTGTGCAGCCAGGGAATGAAAATGTATTTTAACACTGCCTCTGATAAATGAATGTTCTTCAAGTATGAATAGATACCAAGCAATTAAAGTACTCAACACTTTTAGGTGAGGTATGTTAGTTACTTCAGGTAGGAACACAGGAGTGTTCAGCTAAACCAAGAATCTACTAGTTTGCTTCTGCAAATGGCGCTATATACCTTAAGAAACGGTAAAAAAATTAGGAAATTAACAGCTATGCACTGTTTCCCATAGAGTTATATTATTTCTGTATTTACTTCTTCTGACATCCTTTCAATAATTTGGTTTTAGTACATTCAGTTCTGTGCTGTTATTTTACGTATTGCTGCTTTTCTTATTATTTGTTTACATGTGTAACACTCATGCTTAATGTCTTTGGCTTCAGTGTCTGCTAGCACTGCGGCTAACTGTATGCCCCAGGAAAGGGCTGAAGAGGATATGTAGATGAATGAACAAGAGCCACAGAGAGCGATTTAATTGATGGGCCTTAATTTCATTAGTTTACCACTTAAGGAGGGGTATAATAAGCTACAACTAATGGCAGTATGCCAAGCATTTGTTTGGAGACCAGTACTAAGTTAGAGGTTCCTACCTTGGTGGACCTGTGATTAATCTCTGTGAGCTACCCCTTTGGTTTTCAGCTGTATTGGGTTTGTGTGGCAAGGTTTTGGTTGCAGGGGTCTACAGGGGTGGTTTCTGTGAGAAGCCACTAGAAGCTTCCCCTGTATCTGACAGAACCACTCCCAGTCGGTGCCAAGATGAACCCACTGCTGGCCAAGGCTGAGCCCATCAACAACAGTGGGATAACATATTAAGAAGGGGGAAAAAAACCTGTGCAATTGCAGCTGGAGAGAGGAGTGAGAATATGTGAGAGGAACAACCCTGCAGACACCAAGGTCAGTGAAGAAGCAGGGGGAGGAGGTGCTTCAGCCACTTTGGATGCTGGAGCAGATTCCCCTGCAGCCCATGGCAAAGACGGTGGTGAGGCAGGCTGTCCCCCTGCAGCCCACAGAGGTTAGCAGTGGAGGAGATATTGACCTGCAGCCCATGGAGGACCCCATGCCGGGGGCAGGTGGATGTGCCTGAAGGAGGCATGGGAAGCCTGCACTGGAGCAGGCTACTGGCAGGACCTGTGACCTCGTGGAGAAAGGAGCTCATGCTGGAGCAGGTTTGCTGGCAGGACTTGTGACTCTGTGGGGGACCCACACTGGACCAGTCTGTTCCTGAAGGACTGCACCCTGTGGGAGGGAATCATGCTGGAGTAATTCATGAAGAACTGCAGCCTGTGGAGAGGACCCACATTGGAGAGGTTCATGGAGAACTGTCTCCCATGGGAGGGACCCCATGCTGGAGCAGGGGAAGAGTGTGAGGAGTCCTCCTGCTGAAGAGGGAGGAGAGGCAGAGACAAAATGTGATGAACTGACTGCAACTCCCATTCCTCATCCCCCTGTGCCACTTGAGGGGAGGAGGTAGAGAAATCAAAAGTAATGTTAAGCCTGGGAAGAAGGGAGAGGTGGGAGGAAGTAGTTTTAAGATTTCGTTTTTGTTTCTCATTACCCTACTCTGATTTGATTGGTAATAAACCAAGCTGATTTCCCGAAGTCGAGTATGTTTTGCCCGTGATGGTAATTGGTGAATGATCTCTCCCTGTCCTTATCTTGACCCATGAGCCTTTTGTTATATTTTCTCTCCCCTGTCCAGGTGAGGAGGGGAGTGATAGAGCAGCTTTGGTGAGCACCTGGCATCCAGCCAGGGTCAACCCACCATATCAGCTTACATTTGCATTTTTGTGCCATCTTCTCACATAAAAAGGTTACCATGGATGGATTCCAGATCTTTTTTACATGCCACTTCGGACCAGCTAGTAGTAATAAGGGAGGATTTTTTTTCTGACCCCAAGATAAATGATCAGAAAGACTTACAGCACCACATAAGAGCAAAAGAATGAGAGAGAAATTCTATTGTGGCTTTTTTATTTGTCAATCCCAAGATTTACGTAACGACTTTAAAATATTTCAGCCATTTAGAGTAGTGTGTGCTGTTTTGGGCCCCACAGCACAGGAAAGACACCATTAAGGTGCTGGAGCTCTTGCCCCATGTAGAAAGAGTGAGGGAGCTTGAGCTGTCCAGGATGGGGAAGAGGCAGCTTCAGTGAACCTACCAGCAGCCCCCAGTGTATCTATGGGGTGATAATCAAGAAGACTGAGTCAGACCCTTCGCAGCAGCACATTGGTTGGAAAATGAGAGGCAAGGTCTTAACCTGAAATAAGAGAGGGGATAAGGAAAAACTTTTTCACCACAAAGACAGTAAAGTAGTAGAATAGGTTGCCTGAAGAAGCAAGCTTTGTCCTTGGAGGTTTTCACAACCTGGTGGGACACAGCCCTGAGCAACCTGGCCTGACATCAGAGCTGACCCTGCTGTGAGCTGAAGGTTTGGGTAGAGACCTCTCAAGGTCTCTTCCAACCTGAACTTTCCCATCATGCTATGACCCTAAAGGACACCTTTGAAGCATGTGTCCGTGCTAACAGTCCCACTGAAAACTGTCACAGCACAGATCTTATTAGAGCCTAAAGAGCCAAACAGCACAGGATAATAATTAGAAATAGGAAACACAGGCTAAAAGTGATTCTATTATATATATATTATTTTATTTTTTTAACAAAGGCACTTCGTCAGAAACAAATTTTGCTAGGGATAGGGACAGGATAGACAGACAGCACTATATTGTATTCCCTCAGGGCACTTAACTGTGCTTGTAGGTACAGCAGCTTATTTAGAGCTAGCTCCGTTGTCTTTGACACAATGCTCCATTGGTCAGTGTAGTCACATCTGAAAAAATGAGGAGCTTCCTGAAGGTATAAATGCCTATTAGTCACCTAGTGCTCTTTGAATTTCAGGGAGTGAGGTGCCCAGATGAGATTTATGCCCTCAAAAATCTGCATCTTGGCCATCTGAGAAACTGAAATAAACAGTTTTATGCTTCCAAGGCATTTAGACAGTCATGAGAACATTATCATTAGGCTTTAAGATAATAAGTTTTTACAGTATTTTAAAATCAAGCATACTGCATTATAAGTTTATCAAATATGATGATGAGGGTGGATGTAAATTCATAAATGAAATAAAAAGACTGTTTTAAGTTCATTATGAATTTAAAATGAAAGGAAGCATTGTATTCCATTTTTATTGCCAGTGATTTATTTTTAGTGCTGCGGAATATTGCATAAAATGTGTTTTCAAGAATGGTTATTTGGACTTGATCTTCCTCACTGGAACTTCAGAAAGGACCAGCTTCCTGCCTGGTGATGATTAACACAGAATATAGTTTGCTGTTTGATGGGAGACCATTATTGCAGCTTTACAGACTGTTTTTTCAGTCCATTGCAAGCAACTATTGTCTGTCAAAAACCAAGACAGATGTAACATAGAAGGACCCAGAATTAACTCCAACAGCTATGCAAATATACTTTGATAGGAAACAGTTTTCAGCTTCTTTTGTCTTGTTTCTGTCTTCTCTTTTTTCTTTACTCCATGCTGCAGTGTTGGCTCATGGATAGCTAGATGCAAAATGAGACTGACATGTTGGACACATGGATATCAAGGAAGTGGTTTCCCTAGCAACAGTAACCACATAAAAGGTCTCAGAACTTACTCATGGGACATTTCAGTTTTTCACATAAAATGAATACTGGTGGTGAATATGATTGGTTCAATAGAAGTACGGTGAAAGTATCACAGAACTGTAACATAATAAAGTATTAGACTCTTCTATTTTCTGAAACCAGATACCACACAAGAATATCACCTTTATATCATTGAGAAGAGAATCTTGAGGACATGAGAGGCATTAAATCCAGCAGAATTCTGCTGTTTCGAAAAATTTGTAATTACTTAGCATCAGATTTACCTAAGATTACAAATAGAAAATCTATGCCAGCAAGAAGTGAAACAGCATCAAAATTGACACGCAATCAGACTGACTCAGACTAAAGCATAGCACAAAAGCTGCACATATCTCAAAATTTTTGTCTAGAATTGTTTCATTTTTTTGCAACATTAACCTTTATTTCATCTATAGATGCAGCAAACAGATCTGGTAAGGACAAAGGTGTTGATAGAAGAGTCTTTTGGTAGGGTTAAAGAGCAGGAGTACAGTTATGGATTGAGATCTGGCACTGTAAGGAAAATCTGGAAGGTATTTTAATTCTGTAATGTAACACTGAATAAACTTGTAGAGGTCATTGAGAAAAACCAGGAGCACATTGCAGAGAGGCAAAAGGATATAGTATAAGTACATGGGTTTTATTTTTGGTCTACCACTCTGCATCTTCAGTGACCTGCATTGTCCCATTTCCCACACTGTGCCTAATACGTGTGTGTCTCAGGAAGATACTGTGACTTCCAAGAATTCTGAAGAGGTAAGTCAAAAAGAGCAGAATGCTTTTGATGCGTTCTTTGACCTTCAATTTTGTTTTTGTGGCAGCAGAACAGACTGAAGAGGAACATGACTAAAACGTTGCCCTTGTTCTGAACAGAAAGTTGAATTATCTTCACTTTGCATTCGCTTAGATCAAGGAGGATGTTGCAAGCAGTGTGAGGATGTAGGCCAGGGAAAACTGTACTTGAATGTGGAGATGCCAAGAGATGAATTTATGTAAAAGCATAAAGCTGTAGCTGCTAATTACTTGATGACCAGAGAGCCCTTTAAATATCTGCAAGAGTGGAAGAATCTTTTTAATACAAATGCTAAGTCTCGTAGCAATGGATGAGTGGTTCAAAACAAAGAAAACCTCCTTGAACAGTTAAGGGATGAGAAAGAGAAGAAA